>NC_134697.1:70507045-70609545 GCF_050947455.1 Rhinoderma darwinii
GTCAGGGTCTCAAGGGGGTCCATTATAGCGTCAGCGTAGAAGAAATGGTAGACTAGGTAAGGGCTTGTTATTATGTAATGGCGGAAGGAAGTGAAGGGAACAAGTGAGCCCTAATCTACCCACCGCCCTGTCCCTGCCTACTTGCAACGACCCGCCCTAGGCGACGGGGTACAACTTGGCGGCGGTCCCTACGCTGTCTAAGTGCAAGGGAGTACAAACAGGGAACACGCAAGGGAATACAGTAGCCCACGGAACGCCGCGAGGAAACGGAGCGGTGAATGAGCCAGTCAGGATCAGGAAGTAGTGGAGTATACAAACGGGAGCACGGAGCAGAAGCAAGCCAGGGGCAGAGCAACGCAGGATAAACGGAACTGAAGCAAGGCAGAAGCACGGCAGAAGCAGGCTGGAGCAAGGCAGCAGTGGGGCCAGGAATCCAAGAAGACTAACAAGCAAGGAGGAAGAGAAAACGGCAGGTATAAATGGACAGGGGGCGGAGCTAACTCTGACTGACCAGGCCGCGATAGGCTCTCCCACTCCTGAGCCTGCCACCCTGATTGGTGGGAGCAGGTGTCAGTCTCAGAGGTCTGGCCTCAGGTGTCGACTGATTAATCCTGGGAGTATACTCAGACGTAGTGCCTGGCAGATCCTTTACAACAGGTGACCATGTAAGACAGCTGTCTGTAATGCAGGCACCAAGTTGATTTGGAGCGTGTAACTGGTCTGGAGGAGGCTGAACTCTTAATGGTTGGTAGGGGATCAAATACTTATTTCTCTGTGCACAATGCAAATAAATATATATAATTTTGACAATGTGATTTTCTTATTTTTTTTTTATATAATCTATCTCTCACTGGTAAAATTAACCTAGCCTAAAAATTCTAGACTGTTCATGACTTTGACAGTGGGCAAACTTACAAAATCAGCAAGGGATCAAATACTTATTTCCTCCACTGTATATACATCACCAGAACCAAGCTTAGTACATAAATACAGTGCCACAACCAAGCTCAGTACATATATGCAGCTCCAGAACAAAGCTCAGTACATAAATAGTGCCAGAACCCATCTCCGTACATATATATAACTCCAGAACCAAGCTTAGTACATGTATACAGCACCAGAACCAAGCTCAGTACATTTATATAACTCCAGAACCAAGCTCAGTACATATATACAGCACCAGAACAAAGCTCAGTACATATATATAACTCCAGAACTAAGCTCAGTACATATGTACAGTACCAGAACAAATATAGTTCAGTACAGACATGATTTGCAAATTCAGTTTAACCCTTGCTGTATAAATTTGTACAACAGCTCCCAGTATAGCCTGAACAATGGTTAGGTTATGCTGGAAGTTGCTATTTAACAAAAAAGAATGCTACCATCCGTCATCTCACTGCAGGTCATACAGTGACTACAGTACTGATCAGTCAGGGAGAATAAACATTTACATTGAGTGACTCACAGGTGATGTCTCAGATTATTTTTCGTACTTTTTCTCTTTTCTTCTCCATCCGGTTCAGACCTCTATGATGACTTGTTTCAGGCACGGCCCATTTCGGCAGATTGCAGCTCAGATTTCTGCAGCTCAGATTTCTTCAGCTCCTCACTTTTTCAACATTTTCGCACCTATAAACAAATATAAAATTCTCATGATTCCAGGCTCTATGCTTCCAAATATAAGAGTATCATACACTGTGCCCCTGAATATAATAAAATCATACACTGTGCCCCTGAATATAATATTACTATACACTCTGTCCCTGAATATAATGGTACTATACACTGCGCGCCTGAATATAATAGTACTATACACTGTGCCTCTGAATATACTACCATACACTGTGCCCCTGTATATAATAGTACTATATACTGTACCCATGAATATACTACCAATCACTGCACCCCTGTATATAATAGTACTTTACACTGCACCCCTGAATATAATAGTACTATACACGGTACTCCTGAATATAATAGTACTATGCACTGTACTCCTGAATATAATAGTAATATACACTGTACTCCTGAATATAATAGTACTATACACTGTGCCCCTGAATATAATAGTACTATACACTGCACTCCTGAATATAATAGTACTATACACTGTGCTCCTGAATATAATAGTACTATACATTGTACTCCTGAATATAATAGTACTATACACTGTACTCCTGAATATACTACCATACACTGCGTCCCTGAATATAATAGTAATATGCACTGTACTCCTGAATATAATAGTACTATACAATGTACTCCTGAATATAATAGTGCTATACACTGTGCTCCTGTATATAATAGTACTATACATTGTGCTCCTGAATATACTACCATACACTGCGTCCCTGAATATAATAGTACTATACACTGTGCTCCTGAATATAATAGTACTATACACTGTGCTCCTGAATATACTTCCATACACTGCGTCCCTGAATATAATAGTACTATACACTGTGCTCCTGAATATAATAGTACTATACACTGTACTCCTGTAAATAATAGTATTCTACACTGCACCCCTGAATATAATAGTACTATACACTGTACTCCTGAATATAATAGTACTGTACACTGTGCTCCTGTATATAATAGCACTATACATTGTGCTCCTGAATATACTACCATACACTGCACCCCTGAATATAATAGTACTATACACTGTACTCCTGAATATAATAGTACTGTACACTGTACTCCTGAATATAATAGTACTATACACTGTACTCCTGAATATAATAGTACTGTACACTGTGCTCCTGTATATAATAGCACTATACATTGTGCTCCTGAACTTACTACCATACACTGCACCCCTGAATATAACAGTACTAAACACTGTACTCCTGAATATAATAGTACTGTACACTGTACTCCTGAATATAATAGTACTATACACTGTACTCCTGAATATAATAGTACTATACACTGTGCTCCTGAATATAATAGTACTGTACACTGTACTCCTGAATATAATAGTACTATACACTGTACTCCTGAATATAATAGTACTATACACTGTGTTCCTGAATATAATAGTACTATACACTGTGCTCCTGAATATAATAGTACTGTACTCCTGAATATAACAGTACTATACACTGCACCCCTGATTATAATAGTATTATACACTGTACTCCTGAATATAATAGTACTATACACTGTGCTCCTGAATATAATAGTACTATACACTGTACTCCTGAATATAATAGTACTATACACTGTGCTACTGAATATAATAGTACTGTACACTGTACTCCTGAATATAATAGTACTATACACTGTGCTCCTGAATATAATAGTACTGTACACTGTACTCCTGAATATAATAGTACTATACACTGTACTCCTGAATATAATAGTACTGTACACTGTACTCCTGAATATAATAGTACTATACACTGTACTCCTGAATATAATAGTACTATACACTGTTCTCCTGAATATAATAGTACTGTATACTGTACTCCTGAATATAATAGTACTATACACTGTACTTCTGAATATAATAGTACTATACACTGTGCTCCTGAATATAATAGTACTGTACACTGTACTCCTGAATATAATAGTACTGTACACTGTACTCCTGAATATAATAGTACTGTACACTGTACTCCTGAATATAATAGTACTATACACTGTACTCCTGAATATAATAGTACTGTACACTGTACTCCTGAATATAATAGTACTATACACTGTACTCCTGAATATAATAGTACTATACACTGTCATCCTGAATATAATAGTACTGTACTCCTGAATATAACAGTACTATACACTGCACCCCTGATTATAATAGTATTATACACTGTACTCCTGAATATAATAATACTATACACTGTACTCCTGAATATAATAGTACTATACACTGTGCTCCTGAATATAATAGTACTATACACTGTACTCCTGAATATAATAGTACTATACACTGTGCTACTGAATATAATAGTACTGTACACTGTACTCCTGAATATAATAGTACTATACACTGTCATCCTGAATATAATAGTACTGTACACTGTACTCCTGAATATAATAGTACTGTACACTGTACTCCTGAATATAATAGTACTGTACACTGTCATCCTGAATATAATAGTACTGTACACTGTACTCCTGAATATAATAGTACTGTACACTGTACTCCTGAATATAATAGTACTGTACACTGTACTCCTGAATATAATAGTACTATACACTGTACTCCTGAATATAATAGTACTGTACACTGTACTCCTGAATATAATAGTACTATACACTGTACTCCTGAATATAATAGTACTATACACTGTCATCCTGAATATAATAGTACTGTACTCCTGAATATAACAGTACTATACACTGCACCCCTGATTATAATAGTATTATACACTGTACTCCTGAATATAATAATACTATACACTGTACTCCTGAATATAATAGTACTATACACTGTGCTCCTGAATATAATAGTACTATACACTGTACTCCTGAATATAATAGTACTATACACTGTGCTACTGAATATAATAGTACTGTACACTGTACTCCTGAATATAATAGTACTATACACTGTCATCCTGAATATAATAGTACTGTACACTGTACTCCTGAATATAATAGTACTGTACACTGTACTCCTGAATATAATAGTACTGTACACTGTACTCCTGAATATAATAGTACTATACACTGTACTCCTGAATATAATAGTACTGTACACTGTACTCCTGAATATAATAGTACTATACACTGTGTTCCTGAATATAATAGTACTATACACTGTGCTCCTGAATATAATAGTACTGTACTCCTGAATATAACAGTACTATACACTGCACCCCTGAATATAATAGTACTATACACTGTACTCCTGAATATAATAGTACTATACACTGTGCTCCTGAATATAATAGTACTATACACTGTACTCCTGAATATAATAGTACTATACACTGTGCTACTGAATATAATAGTACTGTACACTGTACTCCTGAATATAATAGTACTATACACTGTCATCCTGAATATAATAGTACTGTACACTGTACTCCTGAATATAATAGTACTGTACACTGTACTCCTGAATATAATAGTACTGTACACTGTACTCCTGAATATAATAGTACTATACACTGTACTCCTGAATATAATAGTACTGTACACTGTACTCCTGAATATAATAGTACTATACACTGTACTCCTGAATATAATAGTACTATACACTGTCATCCTGAATATAATAGTACTGTACACTGTACTCCTGAATATAATAGTACTGTACACTGTACTCCTGAATATAATAGTACTGTACACTGTACTCCTGAATATAATAGTACTATACACTGTACTCCTGAATATAATAGTACTGTACACTGTACTCCTGAATATAATAGTACTATACACTGTTCTCCTGAATATAATAGTACTGTATACTGTACTCCTGAATATAATAGTACTATACACTGTACTTCTGAATATAATAGTACTATACACTGTGCTCCTGAATATAATAGTACTATACACTGTACTCCTGAATATACTACCATACACTGCACCCCTAAATATAATAGTACTATACACTGTACTCCTGAATATAATAGTACTATACACTGTACTCCTGAATATAATAGTATTATACACGGTGCTCCTGAATATAATAGTACTATACACTGTGCTCCTGAATATAATAGTACTATACACTGTGCCCTGAATATCATAGTACTAAAAACTGTGCCCCTGTATATAATAGTACCATACACTGTGTCCATGAATTAAATTGTGTCAAACACTGTAAAGTAAAATACCACACACTAACATTGCCCCCTGTAGATAGTGCCAGATACAATGCCCCCTGTAGATAATGTCCCCCCGTAGACAGCGCTAGTTACAATGCCCTATGTACATAATGTCCCCTGTAGATAGCACCAGTTACAATGCCCTATGTAGATAATGACCCCTGTGTATAGTGCCAGTCAAAATGCCCCCTGTAGATAATGACCCCTGTAGATAGTGCCAGTTACAATTCCCTCTGTAGATAATGTCCCCTGTAGATAGCGCCAGTTACAATGCCCTCTTTAGATAATGCCCCTGTAGATATTGCCCCCAACGCTGCACAGAAAGAAAAAAAAACATTCTCATCTGTCCCCGTTCCCGCGCCTTCCTCCAGCGACGCAGGACTGGTCAGAGACTAGACGTGTTATCCAGCGTAATGGCGCAGTTGGCGTGATGATATCATCGGACCGACTATGTAATTTGTAAAGCGCCAAATGGAAGGAAGGGAATGGATAGTTCCCTGTCTTGCCAGCGCTACAGTAAGTAATTGTATCCACAACCTAAGGATGCGGATACAATTGGGTGAGAGATCCCGCTTCACTCCGGTTCTCTGAACCGGCTGTAAATTTAACAGCCGGTATGGGAGAATCGGGGTGAACTGGGCCCCCTTCCAGCCTCGGGCCCCGGGCACTTGCCCAGATTACCCTCATTATTATCCGCCCCTGTATCCAGGGGTGTGGCTAAGGGACAGAAAATGTGCGTGCCGTGCCATGTGCTCCACCTCCTATTCGCACCACTTCCATTAAAGTGTAGCTAAAAGTTTGACAAACTCATAGTGACATGTCAGAAGTTTGGATTAGTGGGGGTCTGAGCATTGAGACCCCCACCAATCGCTAAAACGAAGCAGCTGAAGCGCTCGTGTGAGCGCTCAGCCGCTTCGTGTCTGTTTGGCTTTTTCCGGAAATAAATGTATTGTGTACGGACTCAATAGAAAGTCTCTGAGCCCCAAATATTTGGGGGTGCATATCCCCACACAACAGTCGGATTTGTTCGCTTTGAATTACACACCCATTCTGCAGCGCACCTTGAAGGATTTAATGTCATATGGTGGGAACCGCATATCGTGGTTTGGGCGCATTAACGCGGTTAAAATGGACATTCTGCCCAAATTTCTATACATATTCCAAACCGTCCCTATCATAATTCCAACGAGCTTCTTCCAAACCTTACATAGGGCCATAACTAAATTTGTTTGGGGCTCCTCTAAGCCTCGTGTTCGTTTTGCTGTCCTTAGTCAGCCGAAAGTGGAGGGGGGGGCAGGCTTGCCGGATTTTAAACGCTACCACCAAGCTGCGGTCCTCATGCGATTGGTAGACTGGTTCCGCTCAGGTGCGGATAAGCAATGGGTGCGCATTGAGAAGGCTATGTCTCCCCTAGCACTGTCGTCTCTGCCTTGGTTGTCTGCTCTTCAGCGACCTTCATCTTCTCTGCCTTCCCTCACACGTCAGTTTCTTGTAGTCTGGGAGCGGATCATTGCTACGGTGGACCTTGTTCACCATGCAGGTCCTCTAACTCCTCTTTTTGATGATCCTTCCTTCCCTCCGGCGGTGGGTGTGGACACATTCCTCTGTTGGGAGAGACAGGACGGTGGTTTTTTGGCTAAGACTCTTACACCTGAGGGTACAATCTTGTCACAGACTGTTGTCTCTGAGGCCTGCCCGGGGGGACGTCCGGTTTGGTGGTCCTATTTTCAGTTGCGCTCCTATCTTTCTTCCATGGGCGACCGTCTTGTATTGCTGCAGGATAAGACTCCTCTGGAGCACTATTTGTTGTTGACTACTGCCCCCTCTCATGTGTTGTCCTATTTACACGGGATCCTTCTACCTAAATACGATTACTCTCAGCTGACATTCACTACCGCATGGGATGAGGAACTGGGGACTCGACACTCTGCTGAGGAGTGGGGCACATCTTTCTTCCTGGCGCATAAGCTACCGACCTCGTGCTTCGCCCAGGAAAAAAATTATAAGATTCTCACCAGATGGTACCGCTGTCCTTCTTTGCTGCATAGGATATTCCCTAATGTATCTGATGAGTGCTGGAGGTGTGGGGAGGCTCCTGGAACCATGCTGCACATTTGGTGGGATTGTCCCAAGCTTCGTCCCTTTTGGGGAAAAATTTTTGATCTTGGTAACAAACTTTTTCATACTGAAGTTCAGACTTCGGCCTCCATAGGCTTACTTTCCATGGTTCCTGGATCACTCCCACACCTCAAAAAGAGTGTCTTTCTGCATTTTTTGACCGCAGCAAGAACAGTGATTCCTCGTCATTGGAAGTCCAGCACTGTACCTTCCTTGAAGGAATGGGTAACGGAGGTGAACGGAATTATGAGGATGGAGGAGTTGATGTCTGCTGATCAGGGTAAATCTGAGCTCTTTGTCCGCACTTGGGCAGTGTGGTCTGGATTCCGGGGTGGTAATGATCTACCTCTCTGGCTGGATGGCCTCTTTTGAACACCTATATAGCCTACCTTTTGCGTGCTAGGTCTGTATGTGTTTCCCTTTGTTGTCTTGTGTTTGTGTTAGTCTAAAGTATAATGTGCACTTATATGCGACAATTCTTATCCAACTGTGGGGACTGGCTTCCCTAAATTATGCACTATTTTTGCTGCACTTATGGTACTGTTATTCTCATTGCATTCTTATTTAGTTTTTGCTTAGTGATTAGGAGGTTACCTCCTACTGTTGTTTCTATGTCTTTGTATATTTTATGCGATATTGAAGTAGTTATATTGCACTGCGTGTAATTGTGAACTTTGCAAATTTATGAAACCATGTGTATGCTGTTATGTTTTTTATATTTTCAAAATAAAAATATTTGATAAAGAAAAAAAAAGAAAGTCTCTGAGCCCGTACTCCGATACATCGGCTTTCCGGAAAAGCCGAACAGACACGAAGCGGCGCTTCACCTGCTTCGTTCTAGCGATTGGTGGGGGTCTCAGTGCTCGGATCCCCACCAATCCAAACTTCTGACATGTCACTATGACATGTCAGAAGTTTGTCAAACCTTTCGCTACACTTTAAGTATGCCCTTACCAAATGGCCTGCATATGCCTATGGTTCTTGGTGCAGAGGATGACTGAAGACACAAGATCTCCATCTTTAGCAACCTACAGACCGCTCTGGCACCACATTGTTACTCCAACCTTGGTTTTCTGTGACTAGTAAATACTCATGGCAAAGGTTTAGAGAGCCAGCCCCTATTAAGTATGTGATGGTTAACTCAATAACTACCACAGTAACCCACTTTCATAAGGGAACTCAATGCCAATATCTAGTTAAATAAGAAACCATCAGGAGTGACAACTTGCAGATCCCGCATGGCCTTTCTTCACCATCCTTTGAGTATTATATTGGAAAGCTGCTCTGTACAACCTCTAGCTGGTAATAACATCTAGCTGCCACACTACCACACACAGCATTTCTTGTTCGTTTCTGCATATATTGCTACTCCATGGAGGTTTAGAGCTCTGTGCCCAGTGTTAGTTCGTTTGAAGTCCACTGGTCAAATATAAAGTGCCGCCCCTCTGCCAGTAAATTATATATCACCATTCAAAGTGTTTCTATAGTTTCAGTCCTTACCATTATCAATTACCAATACTACAGACTGATAATTGGGAAGGGGGCTTGGCATTTAATCTAGATCAAGTATATTGCCATAAATATATCTTCTTGTTTCAATTGTGCAATGTTGTTTGTGTGTTGTTTGGACATTTTACATTTGAACCTTCATGGTTTGTTATGACATTAGAAGAATTTGTAGATTGATATCAAGGTCATTAAAACAAGGTCAAATTCTGCATATCATCTTACAGAGAAGATCTCTTCCCAGTTCTATTATCTTCCGCTGTTACTGTCACCAGATCTGTGTTAAGTGGTCTCATGCCTGCTCCCCTTTGAGGATTTACAAGTCTTGTAAATGATTTTTGATTCTAATTGGTAAGTCAGAATTGGCAAGACTGAAAATAATGGAAAATGTGGGGCATTGTTTCTAAGCAGTGCTAGCTTATGTCATTTTTATTATGGTATTGGATGCACTGTATTGCATCAGACTAGCACATGTTAAGTGGTTCTAACTTTTTAGTAAATGCCAAAGTCAATGGCTCACACTTTTAATTACACACCTTAAAAAACTGAGACTTTTTGTCTTCATTAAAGTAGAGCTTCACTTTACTAACATAAACAAATTCTACTATATTATGAGTTTTATTTCATGTTGCAAACTTTGAGGTTCTAAGAACTCTACGTTGTGCAATTCCACTGTTAGTCCTCCTAGAAATGTATGAATAAATTGACAACTGGGTGTTACCTGTTGAGGGGGGGTGTCCCTACTCAGACTGACAATTTCCAATCAGTGCTGACAGAGTAAGGCTGTGAAGGGACATGCCCCATTAACAAGGTGAAATGGTAACACCTAGTTGTCAATTTATTCATACATTTCGAGGAGGAACAGCACAACTCAGCAAAAATATTCTCCATAATTGTTATTTCACGGGGAATACAAGTATTTGTACATAGCCTTTATTAAAACACAAATGTAAAGAAAAGCAATTTCAAGTATGACTATAAGGCCGGATTCACACAAGTGTGTGCGTTTTGCGCGCGCAAAAAACTCAGCGTATTGCGCACGTTGCAGTTCCGTGTGTCATCAGTGAATGGTGCGTGGCTGCGTGATTTTCACGCATATGCCATCCTTATGACACGCGGTTTTGATGTTTAGAAAAATAAATGAAGGAAGTGCTTTTATTTTTTCCTTCATTTTTTTATCTACTCTTGCGCGAATCACACGCAAGTGCTTCCGTGTGCTGCGCGTGATTTTCACGCACCCATTGACTTCAATGGGTGCGTGATGCGCGAATAACAGCCAAGTATAGGACATGTCGGGAGTTTTACGTAGCGGACACACGCTGCGTGAAAATCACGGAATGTCTGAACGGCTCCATTGACTTACATAGATCTGTGCGTTTCACGCGCGTGAAACACGTTTGTCTGAATAAGGCCTTAGGAGAATGCACACAGAATTTTTCTACGATACTAACCACAAGGGCACAATCACAATGGATTTTGTATGGATGACAGAATGAGGAGTAGTTTGTAGAAAGATTTTCCTACATTCTTTTGCTGGGGTTCAATCGATTTTTTTTTTGGGGGGGGGGTTTTGGCTAAAATTCAAAAGGGAACTTGGGCCTCAAATATATCAATGTAAATAAGGCCACGGAAATCTAAGAAGATGAATCAAAATTATACGGTATGTTTACTATAAGTAATTTACTATCTATTTATGTAGTACAAATAGAATCTTTATTTAAGGAAACCTGCGAGAAAAAAAACAAACAACTATATCAAAAGTCCAATAGTGCATATTAAAACGTGAAAACTCTTTTTAATATCCTATTTACTGAGAAATTATCAGTTTTTGGTAAAAGCCGGAGTTGTGCTACTGTGTGACTCTACTGACACCATGTCCCCATCTGATTTCTGTCAGGTGCAGTGTCGTCATTGAGACCTTTTGTTGATTCAAATCACGATCTACATCAATATCTACATTCTAGTTTTATAAAAATTGTGGACATATAAAAACAGTTTCCATATTTTTAACATACAATAAAGAAACTTCTGCCATGTTACAAAACTAATATGCTGAATTTTTGTGTATATGACCTGATAATCCAACACTAGAAGAAGGGAGAGTTAGTCGTCCTGTGCTAATGTTTCCGACAGTCCTGACGTTGCCAGCTTTTCTGAATTCCTCCGTACTAGCTGATTATATGATTATAAGAAGACACCAGTATTATAAATGGTACATGGTAGTTTTGTATTGGGAGCCGGGAGCTTCAGGTTATGCATCTGAGTTATCGCCTTGGTAGCCCTCTTTTGGCATGGGTTTAAAGTTTAGCATATTAGTCATGGGTAAATATATTTTAGGATTACTTTCTTCTCTAAGATTTTGAAGAGACGCTATGGCATAAATTGCTTTCTCTTTATACAAAGTTAGTTTTAGATGCTCAGTCCTAAATGTTAAGTGCTACCACAATGACTATATTGGTGGTTATATGTATCTTCAGTGTTTTTATGTATTTGGCATGACTTATCGGTGGCCATAGACAGCTATTGATGTTTTTGTTTTATATCCCAGCTTAGTCCTTTCTTAACCTCGCTATCTTATAGTATGGTTTATGACCTCTGCAGAGGATGATGTATCATATGTTGACATTGGCTTTCGTATGAAGCTGTATTTTACTTCTGCTAATGTGACAACTTGCTTGTAAATTTCAAGATGAGATTTGAAGATCTTTTCAGCAGTTATGGAATTATTTTGTTTTTTTCTTACGTAGAATAAGTGAAATGTCTCCAGGGCTGACTTATACCATGGTAAATGTTCTGCATTTCCAAGACCATTTATTTACTGTTGACGCAATCATGGCCAAAATATATATTGGACTGAAGTTTTAGATCAGTATATCAACTGACACTCGCCCAGTGGATTTATCCAGATCCAAATCATAGGTTTTATCGGAGAGAAGGAAGACACAGCTTGTATACACAAATAGCCTCCTCTGAGCTTTATTTACAAAAGCAATTATAATAATATCTTTAGAGAAAACATATTATTGATTCCAGCCAATCATTTACAATGTGACGTTGATTTTGATGTGGCCGATTAGCATACAGTGAAAATATGTTGTCCTGAACCAATCATAGGCTTAGAAGACTTTTTAAATATAAAACCATGATTTCCCAAAATATTCCACGTTATCAATGTTAAGAGACAAACTGCCCCCTTCCTTACAATAAATAAACCTGTTCTCCAGATAGTAAAAGATAGTAGACTCCTTTTCTCACAACAAAACGGGTAAATATTCTTCTATATTCTCCATAGCAAGAAAGACTAAACATGCAGCTCAGGAACAAAAACATAGAATTGTTTCAAACAATGCTGACATGGATATATTAGCTTTAAAGCAACATGACTTCTTAATCACAAACTGGATCCTTCAGACAAGATGGGGACTACACAAAATGGAATCATTTAAACATCTTTTAATAACTTTCACATTTCCCACCTTTTGTTTATTTGAGGACATTTTGTATCCAAGTCAGGTACTTAAAGGAAGGCTTATACCGCCTTGAGGACTTACCTAAACTTTTCGCCTCATCCCTGGTCATGTCAACAAAATTCCTCCCCATACCCAGTTCACTCATAGGGTGCGCCCGATCAAAAGATCTAGGAGGGTGGGTAATTATTTTAGCCTTTGCTGCAAAGCATTGCAAAAGCTTTGGCAGGCCTCAAAATATGAGGCGCAGAAGCAAATATAATGCAATACATAATAAAATAACCTGCAGGACACTCTGGAGCAACCCATTATCCATCCCCCAACACCCTTAAACCAGTTAGAGGGATTGAGCCATGACAACCAATCTGGCCACTCCAGGTTCCAATCATATTTAGAATTGGCTTTCCTGAACTCTTCCTTTATTTTCTTAACTTTCTCTATGTCTTACTTGAGCTTGACCTGCATAATGCCAAAAAGAGTCTATATAATGGCAACACACTGGGCCAACTACTTGGCACATGCCCCCTGTATATTGATTAGTTACCAATATTAATTATCTAGCAAATAAATACAGAGATTACATTCAAAGCATAAACCCATAATCTATAACTTTGTCAAATGACTGTAATGGCAGGAGGAAGGTGAAGGGAAAGTGAGCCCTAATCTACCCACCGCCCTGTCCCTGCCTACTTGCAACGACCCGCCCTAGGTGACGGGGTACAACTGGGCGGCGGTCCCTACGCTGTCTAAGTGCACGGGAGAACAAACAGGGAACACGCAAGGGAAGGGGCAGTAGCCCACGAACGCCGCGAGGAAACGGAGCGGTTAATGAGTAGTCAGGACCAGGATGAAGTGGAGTATACCAACGTGAGCACGGAGAAGGAAGCAAGCCAGGGGCAAAGCGAAGCAGGTTAAGCGGAACTGCAGCAAGGCAGAAGCACGGCAGAAGCAGACTGGAGCAAGCAGCAGTGGGGCCAGGAATGCAGAAGAATTACAAGCACTGAGGAAGAGAACACGGCAGGTAATAAAGGACAGGGGGCGGAGCTAACTCCGACTAACCAGGCCTCGATAGGCTCTCCCACTCCTGAGCCTGCCACCCTGGTTGGTGGGAGACGGTGTCAGTCTAACAGGTCTGGCCTCAGGTGTGGATTGATTAATCCCAGGAGTATACCTAGACGTAGTACCTGGCAGATCCCTAACAATGACTCAGCTAATTTCTCTATGTTATGCACATTCTTTACTGCAAAACCTACTAATATTAAAGATAAGCCTAACTTGTCCTGCCATGGCACATGTACACCGTGTTCCAAATTATTATGCACATTGGATTTAAGTGTCATAAACATTTAATTATTCGTTTTTCAATTAAACTCATGGATGGTATTGTGTCTTAGGGCTCTTTGGATCATTGTAATTAATCTCAGACACCTGTGATAATTAGTTTGCCAAGTGTGCCCAATCAAAGGAAAACTACTTAAGAAGGACTTTCCACATTATTAAGCAGGCCACAGGTTTCAAGCAATATGGGAAAGAAAAAGGATCTCTCTGCTGCCGAAAAGCGTGAAATTGTCCAAGGTATTGCACTAGGTATGAAAACATTGGATATTTCAAGAAAACGTAAGCATGATCATCGTACTGTGAAGATATTTGTGGCTGATTCAGAGCACAGACGGGTTCATTCAGATAAAGGCATAATGAGGAAGGTTTCTGCCAGACAAATTAATAGGATTAGGAGAGCAGCTGCTAAAATGCCATTGCAAAGCAGCAAACAGGTATTTGAAGCCGCTGGTGCCTCTGGAGTCCCGCAAACCTCAAGGTGTAGGATCCTCCAGAGGTTTGCAAGTGTGTATAAAGCTATTATTCGGCCACCCCTAAATAATGCTCACAAGCAGACACGGTTGCAGTGGGCTCAGAAATACATGCAGACTAATTTTCAAACCGTGTTGTTTACTGTTGAGTGCCGTGCAACCCTGGATGGTCCAGACGGATGGAGTAGTGGATGGTTGGTGAATGGCCACCATGTCCCAACAAGGCTGCGACGTCAGCAAGGAGGTGGCGGAGTCATGTTTTGGGCTGGATTCATGGGGAGACACCTGGTAGGCCCCTTTAGTGTCCCTGATGGTGTGAAAATGACCTCTGCAAAGTACGTAGTATTTATGACTGACCACTTTCTTCCGTGATACAAAAAGAAGAATCATGCCTACCGTAGCAAAATTATCTTAATGCATGACAATGGCACCATGGCATATTTACATACATTATAATTATAAACCTCAAACAATATAAACAAAAGGGCCTCAACTAACAAAATAATGCTATCACCAATCTCAGTATTTCCCTTCAGGTTTGAGTCCCATCATTTCATTAACAAGCCCGGTACATCATCATCCTCTTCTGTCTTCTACACTTCACAGACTGTTTCCCTTCGAGTAACCCACACAGTTGTGGAGTCAGACTGTACAGTGGTGTCTAGTCAGGGATTTATTATTACCCACCTCCTGGTAACTTACTGGTCTTCTGCTGTAAACATTTGGATACTGGACTAGTTCACTCAGTTCTTTGGCCTTTGTTTTACCTTGACAATTGCTGATCTCAGTAGGACTTGGTTTGGTCCTTCTCATTTGTCAGACACTGCAGCTTGTTAGTGTATGTCACCGAGTTGTACACAGCACCTCATACCGTGAGCCTGGGGTGAGTTATCTCGTAGGTGGATTACTAGAGTTTTATTATGACTGCCACAAACCCCATGAATCGAAATCCTCTTCCTCTGGTAAGTTGCTTGTCTGCAGGACTGCTTAGAAGTGTGACACTGCCTTCAGTTCATGACAAGCATGTTGTACTGGCTCAGGCTGTGCCTGCCGCATCTCAGTTATGGAGTTCATCATTTTGATAAGTCTTTTAGTTCAAGTTTGTTAGCACTTGCTGGCGACCCAACATTTGTCAATTATTAAAATAAATGCTCATCTGGTGTTAACATCAAAATCGACATATTTTGTAAAAAATGTTCTAAGTACATACAATAAAAGAGACAAGCCTTTAAACTAAATCAAGCAAACACTTTAATTTAAAAAAAAACTTTTCTCTGGCCCACTGGACAGGGTATCTACTGGGTACATTTTATTTTGCACTTGGCGTAACACTTTACAGTGGGATTTGTACCTTGATCTGAGCTGATTACCTGTAATAACTACTACCCACAAAAATATTCACAGATACCATATATCTTATCTGAGAAATATCTCATACCACTTTTTACCTACTCTGATTTGTATTACCTAGGAAGGTCTTTCCATGGGAAGCAGATATGCTTATAAGGTTGGCACCGGTCTGACAAGACTGTTCTGCAGAGAAAGCCAAACAGCTCTAACAGAATTTAGCAACAACAGCTGTAAAACCTGGGACATACCATTTAGATCTTACCAAATCTTGGAGTCTTGGAGGCATATGTTAGGCCATACACCCTCAGTAAAGCTGCCTTCAAGAGAGCCTTGGATGATACCGGTTTACCTTCCTTATCCGTCCATGTTCCATTAGAATCTGGTTTTCACGCTTCTGCTCCCAGTCGGACACTTCCTGTGGAGAACAATCTTTTCATCGCATAATCATTAATTGATCTTAATCAGATAATTCAATTGAAGAAAAAAATTAACAAATTATATCTTTAAATTAAACATTCACATTGAGCAGCATACTAAAGGTGACACATGCAAACAGCTTTTTCTTCTTTTTACATATACTTCACAGAATTTTCTTGTCAAACAGCTGGTTCCAAGGGCAAGCCAATTTGCTGACTCTTGGCTGCAAATACTCTCCTTGCTAGGTGTGTCATCTCTTTACCCGATGTCATCTCGCTTACCCGATGATCCAACAAACTTCCTACTGCCAATGGGCCCATAATCGTGGGCGATTCCAAAGATGTACTTAGAGTCAGTGTAAATGATGGCCATCTTAACTGTAGCTAGGTTACAAGCCCAGGCGAACACCTCAAGCTCCGCTTCTTCAGCAGAACAAGAAGGTGGGAGTGGTCTCCGGATAATTTACACAATGCATTGTGACTACCATGTATCCTGTCTTGTACATACTGTATATGATACAGCCATCAGGTCCTATGGATGCCTGATTAATACCACAAACAAAATCTGGCACAAAACTAACAATGTTCAGGCAATTTTCATCTCCTTCCCATCTAAATATGTAAAGATTCATCTGTGAGTGACGTCAGCTCGGCCTCCTCCTGTGCAGATGTGCTGGAGGGGAGTGATCTGTTACACAATACAACATGTTGAGTGATGATAGCACAGCATACCCGGTGCCATATTTGCCGTTCTGGAAGGGACATAGAAAAACTCAAAATCTGGATTACTTATTGAGGTCTCACATACATTTTATAAACCTACCAGTTATGAGCTTATTAATTCAAAACAAATTCAAAACAAAATTGTGCATTGTCTCACTGAGACACAACTGATCAGTCACTACTCCACCTTTTTGGACCCTGTGGAAGGAATGCATCAGGTTTCAAAACTGCATATCTCAATATAGTGAGGTTGGGCACCCTATCCGGGGGCACTTGTTTGGACCCTTTTATACACAATAGTTTACAACAAAAATAAACGACTTTCTCATGACAAAACTAAATTTTAACTTTAGATACCTCACAGTCGTTTGCTGCCAAAACAACATACATTTTCAAGATGACATTTAGGCGGTCTTATTCTGACTCACAGGCCAGAAGGACGTCATGAACATACTGCAACAACTGGGTTCCAGCAGCGGCCGTGTTCCAGCCTTGCACTACTGCAGCCAGTGCCGCATCTGCCATGAGGCCAGGTGAGCCGACGGCCTCAGGCGGCACCACCTACCCAAACAGGGGGGGCGCATTTTCAGCCCGGGACGGACTGGACCGGGGAGAGACGTGCCGAACGTCTGTAATACTCCTCCTCCTCTCTGACGCTGCACACAGCACATGCAAGCAGAGAGAGAGGAGCAAGTCTGCAGGAGGAGCGACGAGCAGCAGAGGTAAGTTCCTGCCTTGCTGGGATCGGGACCCGTGACGTGAGTATACTGCAAGGGGGGATCTGGGCATTTTACCGACAGCAGAGGGCTCTATGGGGCTGGAATAATCCACCCCATAGAGCCCTCACATCACTATAATGCAACGATTAGTGTGGGTGGGGGAGGGTCTGACTGTCTGACTTACTGCAGAGAGCTCTATAGGGGGGATTCTGCCCCCCCCTTTAGAGCAGTCAGTCAGATGCTCAGACCCCCCTATCCTTTCAGTATAGGAACTAGTCAGGGCTCTATGGTGGGGGGATAATTCCCCCCTATAGAGCCCTCTGCTGTCAGTAAAACGCCCTCCCCCTTGCAGTATACTCCTGGCTTTGTAGCTTTCCTGTGCTTAATTAGCGTGGGAAAGCTACAAATAGGGCTGTGACTGGTGAGTCTCACAGTCACTCACAGTGCACACTGCATGCAGCAGCTGCGGCAGCCAGTCTGACTGTGAGTCTCTTACCAGTCACCACCCACACGCAGCAGAGACAGGAGAGACTAATAGTAAACCCTCAACTACTACAGTTTCACAGGCATTGACTATAAAGCTTCCTATAGTGAAGTGGTTAGCATGTCTGCCTTAAACATGGAAGGTTGCTGGTTCAAATCCTAGCTGGGTTTTTTTTGTTTTTTTTAATAATATCTTGTATTGGGCTTTGTTCACACTAGCATTAATATACGTTTACCTCTCTTCCGTCAGAGGAAGAGAGGATCGATACGTTAAACGGAAAGCAATGGTTCCATTAGAATTACCATTGCTTTCAATGGTAATTCTTTTGTATCAGTTGCTTTCCACCATTGCTTTCAATGGTAATTCTTTTGTATCAGTTGCTTTCCGTTTGTCGCCGTTCACTAGGTTTCCATTCTTTTGAACGGAAATAAAAGTTCTGCAGACTGCACTTTTGTTTCCTTTAAAAAAAACGAAAACTTAGCGAACGGAGACAAACGGAAAGCAACTGATACAAAAGAATTACCATGGAAAGCAATGGTAATTCTAATGGAACCGTTGCTTTCCGTTTAATGTATCGATCCTCTCCCTCTGACGGAAGAGAGGTAAACGTTTATTAATGCTAGTGTGAAAGAAGCCTTAGGGCCTGTTCACATCAGCGTTGGCTTTCCGTTCCGGGGTTCCGTTGGAGGTAACCCTGCAACGGAAAGTCAAACTGAAACCACAGCTTCCGTTTCCGTCACCATTAGCGCAGTCGACTGCGCTATTGATTCCGTCACAAAAACGGAAACCTGCCGGAATGGTGACGAATTGAAACCATTAGCAATGTTTCCGTCACCATTGATTTCAATGGTGAGTGAAACGGAAGCTGTGGTTTCAGTTTGACCTTCCGTTGCGGGGTTCACCCGACGGAAACCTCCCACAGAACGGAAAGCCAACGCTGATGTGAACAGGCCCTAATCCTTCCCCATAAACCTGCCCCCGCTAATTAAAATAAATATATTATATAATGTATATAGCGCTGTATCCTGTATCCGTCAAGTCAGCGGGACTGACTGATTCAGTGTCAGCGAGTCCTGCAGGATCGAGCTGTTACCAATCACATCTAAGTTCATAACTTAGATGTGATCGGTAATAGGCGACCTAATGGATTCAGGTCTCAGCGCAATATACAGCTGCTCTGTATACAGGATACAAAGCAGCTGTATCTCAAAAAGTACAAATAATTTTCAATAAAAAGTAATTAAAACTTGCACCAATCGCAGTAATAGATATCTTTATATATCATAGTGACATGTCCGAAGTTTTCATTGGTGGGGGACCGAGCACTGAGGCCCCCACCGATCGCTAAAACGAAGCAGCAGAAGTGCTCGGGTGAGCGCTGTGCCGCTTCATTTATGATCGACTTTTAGCCGAGTGAGCAGTGTACGGAATCATAGACTTTCTATTGAGCCTGTACACTGCTCCAAGGAAAGCCAAACAGAATTGAAGCGGCACACCGCTCACCCGAGCACTTCTGTTGCTTCGTTTTAGCGACTAGTGGGGGGTCTCAGTGTTCGGACCCCACTGATCCAAACTTCTGACATGTCAAAAGTTTTTTAAAAAGTTGTTACACTTTAAAGAGAATCTTTCACCTGCCCACAGATTTGCATTTGAGTGCAGCATGTAATGGTCAGGGCTGCACAAACTCTGGGGCACTTTAAAAAAAAATTTCCTACCCTCTTTCCTTACTTAGATATCGGTGCCGTAATGTTTGGCACCGATATTTAAATAACCCCATGAACTGCCAATGGGGAGGTAATTGGCAAGGGGGCGTGTAACATCGCTGTGACACTGTCCAATCCGCTGCGGACAATGTCAACAGCAAGAGCTGGAGAGAGGAGAGCATGTGCGCGTGCACACGCTCTCACTCTTCAGCTCTCGGCAGGCAAGTACAAGACTGTGATCTCAGGTGAGAGATCAGTCTTGTCGTCCTTGTCTGCCGAGAGCTAAAGAGTGAGAGCGTGCGTGCGCGCACAGCTCCGATGCCATGAAACAGAAGAAGAAGAATTCACACTCTTCTTCTGTTCCTTAGTGGTGGCGGAGCTGCGCTCTCGCGCGCACGCGCTCTCTATCCAGCTCTTGCTCTGAAACTGTCTGTAGCTGATTGGACAGTGTCAGAGCGATGTTACACGCCCCCTTGCCAATTACCTCCCCATTGACAGTTCAGGGGGTTATTTAAATATCGGGCACCAAATATTACAGCACCGATATCTAAATAACGAAGGAGGCTAGGAAAAAAATGGAAAGTGCCCCAGAGTTTGTGCGGCCCTCCCCATTACATGCTGCACTCAGCTGTACATGTATGGGGAGATGAAAGGTTCTCTTTAAAAGAAAGGTGTTCTAATTTTTTTTATTTTATTTGATATGTTTTATTTTATGGGCCTAATATTTCTAATTATTTTAATATGTTCCCGAAGGTAGCTATTTATTCATATGTCTGTGGGGGCAGCCAACTTTATTTTTATTTTTCAAACTGCAAATTTTTGTTTTGTAGGTTCCGCTGGACCATTTGGACTACGTCGTAGATTCGTTGGACTACTTCGCCGATGTAAGCTTTTTTTCTTTTTTTTTTTTATAAAATGGTTAAAGTGGATTGTGTGGAAGAGTTGTCATTTCAATAAAATAAATTACTTTATGTCTCTGTTTTTTAATACTTCATTACCGCCTTAGTAATGGCTGCTGTCTGATCGAGAGCGTCGATTACTAAGAAGGGGCTTAGTGTTAGCCAGTAATAAGGCCGTCACTAACCCCTATTATTACCCCGGTGCCCACCGCCACCAGAAGTACCGGGAAGAGCTGGGTACGATCCAGCACCCGACCGTCTGAAGAGAAGGGCACTTGGGTGGCCGCAGGCTGGTACTATCAGGCTAGTTAGGGACAAAAACCATGGCCCTTCCCACCCTGGTGATGCTAGGCTGCTGCTGCTGCTTTATTGTATCTGGCTGGCTATGAAAAATAGAGGGGATCTCACGTAATTTTTTTTTACAATTTATTTTAAAAAAATGACGAGGGGTTTCCCCAATTTTTCATAACCAGCCAGATACAATAAAGCAGCAGCAGCCTAGCATCCCCAGGGTGGGAAGGGCCACTTTTTTGGCCCTTCCCAGCCTGATAATACCAGCCTGCGGCCTAACAGTCGTTTCAGATGGCCAGGTACTGAATCGTACTCGACTCTTCCCGGTATCCCTGGCGGCAGTGGGAACCGGGGTAATAATAGGGGTTAGTGATAGCCTTTTTACTGGCTAATGCTAAGCCCCAGCCTTAGTAATTGAACGCTGTCAATCAGACAGCTGCCATTACTAAGGCCATAATAAAGTATTAAAAAAAAACAGACATAAGATTTTTTTTTTAATTGAAATCAAAACTCCCCCATGCAACCCTCTTTCACAATTTTTTTTTTTTTTTAAAGTAGATCATTGAAGTAGTCCAATGAATCTACGACGTAGTCCAAACGGTCCAGCGGAACCCACCAAAAAAAAGTTAGCAGTATAAAATGTAAAAAAAATAATAATTTGCCACAATAGAAACCCCTGCTCCGCCGTTTGCTCTTGTAGGCCACAGCCTGGTTTAGGCCTGAGGCCTACAAGAGATCGGGAGCACGCTGATGACGTCAACTGCCCGGCACGATGACATCACTGCATCATGCCGACCACGCCGGGCCACTGAACTCGGTTAAAAAACATAAGTCAATTAGGTAATAAAAAGGGGGCATAGAAGACGTTAAACCATTTTCAGTGTTAATGCTGCGTTGCTGATCTATGATACTAAAGTAATACAGTAAAAAGAGTTCTTTAAATCTTCTCTATACATTAAACAGCACTTTACAAATAAACAACAAATGTTTTCCTATTTAATTTTTTTTTATATATTGCGTGTTTGATGTGTAAAGGTAGTAATGAGAAAACTCTGATAGATTGGGGGGGGGGCGCCTTTTTATAGTTCGCCTCAGGCAGCAGAGGGGCTAGGTTCACCCCTGACTGCAGCATACTGTATTGCTTGCCTGCATGTGTAAAAGCAAAAATAACTGTAATTTTTCATCTAGTGAAACAGAGTGCAAAATGTCTGCTAAGCCAACCACTGGCGCAAAAAGCCATGTGTGGGAGTTTGTACATTTTCAAAACCATGTGTCTCACTTTTTATTAATCTCTAAACAATCATAGGATGGGTCAATTTTTTCAATATCTGTATTTTAATTCATCTGAATTCTCTTACACTACAACGTTAAATCATATCATATATGCATAACACATAAATATGCACAGAGGAGACTTCATACATAGTGCCACACACTCCAGCATTCCATAATTTGTAACTTTTATCTTTCGTGCAGACAGACTGAACTTGTTTATAATATTTGACTCTCTCTGCGTACCAAGAGACAGCAGCGCATGCTCGCATTCCGTCTCACAGTGGAGAGAGGTCATAATCTGAGTCTTCAGTATCAGCTGTCTCCCGCCTTTGACAGTACCCCCCTTTCTTCAGACCCATGCTTTGCTGGAAGGAATCGAAACGCCTGACTACATTTATAACTCTAAAATCTGACTTTACACAGTTAACTCTAATTATTTAATCCCACGCAAAAGCCAGAAACATTTACACCTTGTACTTAAATTTAGTGTGCTACCGCTATTTTTACACACTCTAAAATAATTAACAATTCAATTCGTTCAGCAAATACACAAATTTTACACAGTACCACTGTTAGGAGTGAAAGCATGCAATATAGATCTAAAATCAATGCTAGTTTATAAACTTTACCATCCTTAGTCCATTTTAATTTGCACCAGTCTACTCACCAGATTCCACACTGCACACATTTTACATAACACATGTTCACATTACACACGTCACATCACACCCCCCTGTCATAATCCACATTAGTCACTGCAATGTACATAGCTGCTCTGTATTCTTCACTCTTCCTGTCAAAATATACACCTGTAGGCACGTACCTCTCACACCAACTTACTCGTAGCCACCTGTAATCACTTACTCTACCACTTTAAACCACTTTTCTGCTTTCCCCGTTAACACATCATCATTCAACATCCCTTGTTCATCTCTCCAAAAAACAACCATTTATTTATAACATGCAAACAACCATATTCCAGCTTGCCAGCCTTTTTAAACAATTTTTCACAGTTTGTTATAGCGTCTTTATCTGCCCTCTTTGTCACAATATTTTTGGCAGTATACCACGGGGCACTGTTCCCCTGTCACTCTGTCCTCTGAGTTCTCCCTTATCAGGACTTAACCACAGAAGTCCTTGTGGTACTACTGGTACTACCTACAGGATATTACCTAGGAATATTCAACCTCTCACCTACGGACAGTCTCTGTCAACTACAGTCAGTTGTAGTAAGTCTGTCACCTGCGGACAGACTCTGTCACCTATGGACAGACTATGTTACCTACGGACACGTAATACCTCATCGAGTCAGGCGTCCCCGACACTCGACTATCTCAGAGCAAACAAGCCACAGGGTAACCCCTCCCTCGATCCTTGACACTTTTTACACAACAGTCAAATAATGTACAATGTGACATTAATTTTGATTTAGCCAATAGCATACACTGAAAATATGTTTGTCTTAAATGGATCAAATACATTGAAAAGCAGAGAAATTATGTTGTTTTTTTTTTAAATAAAGTGCTATCACGGACGTGAAAAACGCATGCCACTCGCAAAGCACATTAACTACAATACACAACGCACACGGACAAGAAATGTAGGGAGTACACTCCATTTTTTACGCGCGCAATTCGGCTACATTCAGACGAGTGTGTTCGATTTGCGCATGTAAAAACACATTTCTTGCCCGTGTGCATTGCGTATTGGCATCAGTGTGCTTTGTGTGTGGCATTTATTTCTCTGCTTTTCTATGTATTTGATGCGTGAAAAGCGGACAGCACACGAATGTCATCCGTGTGGTGTTTGTGGTTTTTACGCACTTATAGACTTATATGGGTGACTAGGTGCGTGAAAATGCACCAATATAGGACATGCAATGAGATTCACGCAACAGAGATACGCTGTGTGAAAAACAACGCATGTGTAAATGGTCCCATTGAATTGCATGGGTCCATGTGCGGTGAGTGATTTCAATGCACAGCACACTGGCGAGTATTACGCTCATCTTAATGAGATCTAAGACTTACAGCGCCTATAGTAAAGCTATGCATTTATTTTCATACAGTACCGGGCTTGCCTTAAATGTGGACAGCATTAACATTTTCAGAAAGACACCTTCACTGGTGATTGTTAGTTTTTGCTACACAATAAGTGCACTGTTTTGGCAAGATGTTTATTTTGCATTTCCTGGAAACTAATTCAGTAATTATTTTAAATGACTGCCCTTCAAATTGAATTCCAATAAGAAATACAGTCAAATTTTAGGGAACTTTATAGTCTTTATGCATTACATCTATGTTTCGCTCCTGTTACATTCTTTGTATTTTTTGGGGGAAATATAGATGTGAAGTATTTTTCATGTTTATAGTGATTTTTCGTATTTAACATATACCACCTATTAAAAAATATCAATAGAATTTGTGAATGTCCCTTTCATTTTCAAGAGAATTAAATTTATTGTATTATCGCTAGGATATGCCATCACTTTCTGAACAATGTTGGTCTGACTAAAGCAGCGCTGCAGGCCCTTCATTATCAGGAGCAGTGGGGCTCCCAGAGGTCAGACTCGCACATATCATAAAGTAATGTTATGCTATTACTTTATGAGATGGAAAAACACACTAAGGGTATGTTCACACGGCTTAACAAAATACGTCTGAAAATACGGAGCTGTTTTCAGGCGAAAACAGCTCCTGATTTTCAGAAGTTTTTTTAACTACACGTGTTTTTCGGGGCGTGTTTTACGGACGTTATTGGAGCTGTTTTCCAATGGAGTCAATGAAAAACGGTTCCAAAAACGTCCCAAGAAGTAACATGCCCTTCTTTTTCGCAGGCATCTTTTTACGAGCCGTATTTTGACAGCGACACGTAAAATAACACCTCGTGGGAACAGAACATCGTAAAACCCATTGAAAACAATGGGCAGATGTTTGTAGGCGTAATGGAGCAATTTTTCACGTAAAACGCCTGAATTACGTCTGAAAAAAGTGTGTGTGAACATACCCTAAGGATCACTTACACTGGTCAATGATCGTTACAATTTGATTATTTCCAATTCATCTGAATTATTATTAGCCAGTATAAATGAAGAAAAAAAGATCAACAATCATTCATCGTTGATTTTGATTAATCGTTGTGCTATAAAAACCATTGTTATTAGCAACATAATCAGTAAATATAAATGCGGCTTGTATCGACATTTACATTCAGAAAAGGCATTGGTGCCTGGCACACGACTCTTGTAAAGGCGAGCACTAGGCAGCAATTGCGTGAAATTTCCTCTGGCTGTGAGGATCATCCTAATGGAAATGTCCATTTCTTCATGTAAAGTCTGCAATCATTATACAATTTAGCAAATGCAACTCTTTCCAGTTTATGACATCACTGCTAAATTGTCTTATAAATCTAATAAGACATGATAGGATGGCTGCTTTTTTTTACTAACTTGGCTTACTATTGTTTTAGTTGAATCTTTGCTAAAAAGTGTATTATATGTTTCCTTTATGTGAACTTGATTATACTGCACGAAAAAAAGCCTGGAAGCTGAACATTTTTTAAAAAATTTACATTGATTGTCTACTGTTGTATGCTATTTACAAATATGTACCTAGGGTCAGATATACACTGGCAAAGCTTGTAGACCCACAACCATCTCCTCACTAGCTACATTATTTTACCAAAACACTTTGCAGTGTCTTTTTGGGTCAGGCTTTAGATCAGGGCAACCTGGGGGCTGAAAAGCAACATTGTGCCCACAGCGGTTCTCTATCTGCTTCTCATAGATTGATGTCTATGGGAAGTAATGGTCCTGGTTAGATTTAAAAAAAAACCTGCTCAAACTAAAAGGCAATTTGCATTTTTTCAGGAATTTTGAAATAGAATATAATTTATTGTTGTATTTATCAGGATCGTTGGATGAATACTCCATTATAATTAAAACCAACTGCCTAATATTGTGTAAGTACCCCGTGTGCCGCCAAAACACTCTAACCTGTCAAATCATAGACTCCACAAGACCTCTGAAAATGTCCTCAAGACGTTTGTAGCAGTTCCTTTACGTCCTGTAAAATACAAGGTGGGGCCTCCATGGATTAGACTTGATTTTCCAACATATCCCAGAGGTGCTCGATTGGATTGAGATTTGGGCAATTTGGAAGCCAACTCCTTGAACTCTTTGACATATTCCACAAACCATTACTCAACAATGTTTGCAATGTGGCAGGGCATATTATCCTGCTAAAAGAGGCCACTGACATTATGTTATACGTTGTCATGAAAGGGTATACTTCGCCTGCAACAATGTTTCAGTAGTTGGTAAGTGTTAAAGCAACATCAACATGAACGCCAGGACCCAAAGTTTCCCAGCAGAACATCGCCAAGAGCATCACACTGTCTCCACTGACTTGCCTTCTTCACATAGTACATTCTATTGCCATCTCTCGCCCATGTCTGATCCTGTCTGATGGGCCCTGTAGCTAAGGTTACCACAATGTAGGCTTAGATACAAGGTACCTTATGGTAGGCTTAGAAACATAGTCTAACAGACAGTATCACACATGGGCCCTGTATCTAAGCCTACCAAATGTGTTACTAATGGATATTTTGTGTGTTTGTGTTTTTTTATTTTCAATAAAATGGTTAATGAGTGTTGTGTGTTTTTTTTTATTTCAATGAATATTTTATCTATGTCTTTGTATTTTCTTTTAAACCTTATTACTACTGCTTTAGTAATGGCCGCTGGCTGATTGATAGTGTCCATTACTAAGGCGGGGCTTAGTGTTATCCGGTGGAGAGGCTAACACTAACCCCTATTAATACTCTGGTACCCACTATCACCAGGGGTACCTGGGAAGAGCCGGGTACGATCCAGTACCTGACCATTTGGCCGCAGGTTGGTATTACTAGGCCAGGAATGGCCAAACACAGTGGCCCTTCCCACCCTGGTAATGCTAGCTTGCTGCTGCTGTGTTGTATCTGGCTGATTGTGAAAGATGGGGGGAGACCCTACATCATTTTTTTATGTTATTTATTTTCTAAATATATAATTGGAAAAAACAACATCCCCCCCCCCCAAATTTTCCATAACCAGCCAGATACAACTCAGCAGCAGGAAGCTAGCATTACCAGGGTGGGAAGGGCCACTGTTTTTGGCCTTTCCCAGCTTAATAACACCAGCCTGTGGCCGCCCCATTCCCCGACCATCCCTACAGATGATCGGGTACTGGATCCTACCCAGCTCTTCCTAGCACCCCTGGAAGAGGTGGGTACCAGGGTAATAATAAGGGTTATTGTTAGCCTCTGCACCAGCTAACATTAAGCCCCGCCTTAGTGATGGACGCTGTCAAACAGCCAGGAGCTATTAATAAGGCAGTAGTAATAGAGTTTAAAAAAGGACACAAAAAAAATATTTTATTGAAATAAAAAATAAAAAAAACACAACCCTCATTAACCATTTTATTGCGAATAAAAAGCCGTCATCTAAGTAGTCCTCAAATCTGACATAGTCCAATGACCGAAGCTGTAAAAAAAACACAAAGAAAAGAAAAAAGAAAAACAATTCTTGTACTTACCTTTCCTGGGTCCAGGGCTGGAGCTGCAATGTCAGTGAGCTGAGCCCTATATCTAAGCCAGTGGTTCTTAACCTTATTGGGGGTACTGAACCCCACCAGTTTCATATGCGCATTCACCGAACCCTTCTTGATTGGAAAAATAAAATATGATTTTTTTCAAATTCAAAACATAGATATATATTTTACTGGTGCACAAAATGAACCGTGCATCAACATCACTGTGTTCAAAGAACAAACCCATCAAAACATGATTTTCACACAAAAACATTATAATGAATATTTACTGCAAATCAGTGTGACTTCTGCTGTTGCCTTTCAGAGACCAGTTCAGAAATGGTGCGGCTTCACCTTGGCAAGTGCCACTCTCATGTCATTTTTGCAACAAAGTCTGTTCCTTTTCTTCGTTTTTATGTCCAGCATCCTCAAAAAGGATTGCTCGCAAAGATATGTTGTAACAAACGGTATGAAAATCTCCAGAGCTTTCTTAGTAATAACAGGGTATGTTACCATTTGCTGACACCAAAACATTGAGAGGGTTGTTATTCTGAAGAGTTGCTGTTGAATCTGGCTCTGCTGAATTTCAATGATTTCATCGAGGTATTCATCATTGACATCTGTTGTCTCAACACTAAACGTGAACGGCTGTCTCACCCATGCTGGATATGACTCTCTTGTAGGGAAGTATCTGTCGAGAGACTTGGCAAGCTCATCTAAGTGCGTGGCAATTGCTTGCTTCAGTTCCGCGGGTACAGAAATGTCTCAGATTCCAGATACAACATCGATCTTACTTACACAGTCGTCCAGCAGGGGAAAGTTTGCGAAGTTATCGTTCTCTGTTCGTCGTTTCCATAACAGTAGCTTTTTTTGAAAAGCCTTCAGGTTTTCTTCCGCTTCGATGATGTTGACTCCACCGCCCTGCATCTGTTGATTGAGATGATTGAGAGCTGCGAAGATATCAGCCATGTACGCTAAAATGAGATTGAACTCAGAATTTTTGAAGCAATCTGCATGACAATGTTGGTGCTCTTGCAAAAACAGGGCTAATTCCACACGCACGGCAAAAACATGATTCAGCACCTGTCCACGGGATAACCACCGAACATTAGAATGGTACAGAAGTACCTCGAATTCAGAGCCCATTTCTTTACACAGCTCACTGAAGATACGCTGCCTCAGAGCACTATTTCGCACATAGTTCACGCATTCCACTACAATTTTTAATACTTCAGCCAGATTTGGAGGCAAGGTTTTTGTTGCCAACGCATGCCTGTGCAGAATACAATGCGTAACAATGATGTGTGGTGCATCGGCTTTCACTAGCGCACCAAAACCAGACTTTCTTCCCAGCATGACTGGAGCTCTGTCCGAACAAACTGCAGAAACCATATCCCACGAAAGATTGTTGTCTTTGAAAAAGTCATCCCCAAGTTTCTTCACATCGGCTGCCTTAGTTGTTATTGTAAGAGGCTTACAAAATAAAAAAATCTTCCTTTATCACGTCGTTTTTCACATAGCGCACGAATACAGCAAGCTGGCTTAGGTTGGAAACGTCTGTGGTCCCGTCGAGTTGAAGGTTGAATTTTGCCGGGCTTGAAATCAGATATGCAACTACTTGAGTCAAGATGTCTTTGCTCAAGTCCTCTATTCTGTCGCTAATGGTGTCATTTGAAAGAGGAATTTGGGATAACTTATCTTCAGCCTCTTTTCCCAGCATGATATTCGCCATCTTTAACACAGCTGGTTTTATGAGTGTTTCACCAATGGTGTGTGGTTTGCCCTGCTTTGCGATCAGGTAAGCAACTTCGTACGATGCTGTGAGGATCAGTTTGTTGATGGGTACAAAGCCAAGAACAGGCAGAGTAGCCTTTTCATAGACTCTGGCTCTCTTCACCTTGAATTCAGCAAACGTTGTATTCTTGTATTTTCCATCTCCATGCAGCTTAAGGAAGTGTTCCCTTAGTTTTTCCGGTGCTAGACTAGAATTGCTCAACTTGGCATTGCAAATCATGCAGTTAGGACGCTGACTCCCATCACGTTCCGTTATACATGTGAATCCATATTGTACATATTCGTCCGATCACTTTCTTTTTTTGCTTGACATAGTTAGTATGAATGGATTAAAATATTAAGAAATAAATCACACGACGTACCATCACGACAGTCACAAGTCGACTACTGAGCGCACCAAATTCCCTGCAGCACAGATAGGCCAAGCGATGTAGTGTGATCACCTGCAGCGAATGACGGCCAAGCGGGGCGTGTCATCACGAATCATATCAGTCAGATATGTGTCTTGACCTCCGCCGAACCCCTGAGACTGGCTCACCGAACCCTTGGGGTTCGATCGAACCCAGGTTAAGAACCACTGATCTAAGCCTATCATGTGTGATACTGTCTGCTGAGCCACTGTATCTACTCCTATCATGTGTGATACTGTCTGCTGAGCCACTGTATCTAATCCTATCCATAGCTATAGAGTCGTAGTGCTATAGATATGCTGTCTCAGAACCTTTCTCAAGCTGTCAACGGTTCTGAGACAAACCGAAATGTCGCTGCTCACTTGAGGTGAATAAATCCACCCTTTTTTCATCTATCTTGAAGTCCTGGGGCCGTTACTTTGCTCTATGGTTTTGGTGTGTGTGTATATATATATATATATATATATATATATATATATATATATATATATATATATACATATACATATACACACATATAGTACCAAAAATATTTAGAATATTTAAATGAAGCAGCAGTCATGTGATAAAGTGATGGGTGCAAGGCAGCTGGAGCTTAAACCACAGCTCAAAATACCATACAAGAAACAAGACTGCAGCACTCCATGGTGGTCGTATGGCTCTAAACATGGGCAAATAAAAGCACAGATTTGTTTACTGGACCTTGCTGGAGTGCTGAAATATTTTTTCTTATACACACATACACACACACATACATATACATACACGCACACACATATTTTTTTGGGGGTGGATATATGTTAGTACAATGATACTTACTGCTGTGGCCCTGTATCTAAGTCTATCATGTGTGATACTGACTGCTGGGGCACTGTATCTAAGTCTATCATGTGTGATACTGTCTGCTGGGGCACTGTATCTAAGTCTACCATGTGTGATACTGTCTGCTGGGGCCCTGTATCTAAGCCCATCATGTATGATACTGTCTGCTGAGATAAGTTTGGTATGTGGCACTACCTACAGGGGACTGCATGTCACTGAACTGTCTACAAGGGGGATGTATGGCAGAGGGACTGTGTGTGGAACTATACAGGGGGGTTGTTTGTGACACTATATACAGGGAGCATTGTGTGGAGAATGCTCCACAGGTGTCTTTGATTAGAGCCCCAAGACATAACTTTGCTTGGGGCCCCAGAATTGCCAAATTTGCCCCTGAGGTTTAGTACAAGGATACTTACTGCTGGGGCCCTGTGTCTATGGCTAAATTCACACAAGCGTGACAGATTTACACGTGTAAATTTTTTTTGCGTAATTCTGGTTGTATGCGTTGCATTTTGCATCAGTGTGCTTTGCGTGTCGCATGTGTTTTATCCAACGTTGTAGCTGTAGGAGCCTTAATCTTATAGATATGCTATCCGATACATGTGTAAAAAAAATAACAAATTCGGGGGGGAGTACATGTCTCGGGGCTTATGCCCCTGATCTTTTAAGACTCTAGCAATGCCCCTGATGAGCCTTGAGTATCCATAACCCTGTTGTCAGCTCACAGGTTGTCCTTCCTTGGATCACATTTGGTAGGAATTTACCACTGCATACCATAATCAACTCACAAGACCTGTTGTTGGCTATTATTAAAGTCACTGAGAACCTTACACTTGCCCATTTTTCCTGCTTCCAACACATCAACTTCAAGAACTGACTGTTCACTTGCTGCCTACTATATCTTATACCTTGACAGATGGCATTGTAAGGAGATATTCAATTTTATTCACTTAACTTGTCAGTGGTTTTCATGTTATGACTGTGAAGTTTACATGGTGAGCCCAGAGTTAACTTCTAACTGCTTATATTATATATGCTAACAGGTCATGAGAAGATTTAGGTGAAAGGTTCATGGCTCAAAATAATAGCCGTACAATGACAAACGCACTGTTATTTGCTACATCTATATATTTTACATGGAAATATAGTCTACAGTTTGTCAAATATCAGGATCTTCTTGTACTCACCGAATACAGGGCTTCTGTCACGATCTGTGGGTATGTGGACCCACTGGGCCGCACCGTTGTAGCGGGATTGCAGCTAGCCAAACAATGTACCACGTTAATGTCTGTATAGTCCAAGCACAAGGGTACCTGTAGCAGTTCAGACAGTAGTAACGGCTAGGCTCAAATGGGACCTTGGCAGCAGACACCAGGCGTAGTGTAACACAGCAGGCATGACCAATTGCACAACACAACGTCAACTTTCTAAGGCACAGGAACAACGGTAGCACGGGATACAGGTAGCAGTTACGGGAAAACTGGAAACAGGATAACACTAAGGGACCATTTGCAAGACTAACACGGGTAAACACAACAACGCTCAAGCAATGAGTGAAAGGGCAGGGCCCTTTTTTTAGTCCAGGGTGATCATGGGTTAATTGATGCTTATTTTCATGTGCTCGCTGGCCCTTTAAGGCTAGGCACGAGCATGCGCGCGCACCCTACGAGACACAGCAGAATGGAGCTCACAAATCCATGGCTGTGGCCGTCGGGGGTGAGTAATCCCAGCGGTCCGCGGTCGTGGATGTTACAGCCACAATGGGGCTTTAAAGCATTCAAAACCATTACTGAAATTCAAGTATTTAGGTGATATTTACAGCTTTTCTCAAAAACAAACCAGCTAATGTTTATGAGCCACAGGCGTAGTCTGATATGTCAGGGATAACTTTTTTCTGCTATGATACATGGAACCCATGGAGTGAGTTCACCTTTAAGAGACGGACGTCTTGGAGAGAGCTCACCTTTTGTGATACCTCAGTGCCACTGAAAATTGTCCTATTAACGACACAGGCTGCACAACCCATCAAAGTGACAGGAAAACAATACAATCACATATACAGCAAAAGTCACATCTGCCCCATCTAAAATAAAATTAACTTTGATTTTGTGTCATGAGGATGTTCATTAGTGACACGCTGGGGGCTCAGTATAGGATGTGATCCTGTTCCATAAATCACCTGCCGAATAACAAATCAATGGAACTCCTCTTTCCAGAGCAGTATTAAAACTATTACGTTTTCATTACAAATAATGGCATTATAATATGTTTTAATTGTGTATGAATAATAATGAAAAGCATTTGCTCAGAAGCCAGAAATATAACCATTTGGACCTCTGATACTGTAAATGAAACCTTGGCTTTAGGATAGAAATTTACAAATAGATAAAAGTTTTAATCTTGTAAAACAAGTTCAGTGTCGCTATAGTTTACCAACCTTAGTGCAGATCTATGACAAAAATAGGGTAAATACATGAAAACATACGAACATCTTCTAATGAATATTTCATCATTAGGTTGGTCAGGTGTTAACAAGGAATACAAATTGACACAAATTTCGAAAATGCTGTATTGTGTCACCGATACTGGCATTTAATAATGAACAGGAACATGTTGGATAAACAACACTTTTTATATGTAGCCCTAACATCTAATATGCCGTTTTTGTAGAGAACGAATTATAAGAGGATCATTTTATGCAAGCTATAAACCTCCTTGGATTTTGGAACAAGAATAAGATTTGTTCCCCAAAATTGGGGACCGCTAATGCAGAGGCCAATGCTTTGTTTAGATGTGCTCCTTGCATGGTTGACTGGCCATGCTTGTTCTGTATAAACGTTATATACCGGTAAGTTTTGTGCCTAGGTGCCACTAAAGTGTTCATAAGGTTTAGCTGACCACAATGTTAAGAAGGATTGGCAACCATCAGGTGAAATTTGAACACAGATGACAAACCCCAATCCAACAGTTGGGATGTGATCGATAGCAGCTCGATCCTGCGAGAAATACAGGTTTTAGTGCTAGATGCAGCTGCTGTATATACAGGATACAAAACAGCTGTATCTCAAAAAGCAAAAATAATTTTAAATAAAAATTACTTTGAAAGTTGCACCAAACACACTGATTAACATTTTTATAAATAAATAAATAAATAAATAAAATAAAAACTATTTCTAAGGTGTACATAGCCCTTAAGTACCTAGTAAATTAAATTCCCTGGTACATGGGCCAATGATTGAGCCAACAACCATTCATATGAGTGCTCATTCCTGGTCATTGCACTGTGTAAACGGGGCAATGACCAGCCGATCAATTAGCAAACACTCGTTGATTGGCTGATCTGCTCATTTACACAGCCAATAAATTGGTCGCTAGTTGGCAGCACACTTCCTTGTGTAAACAGGGAGATGTGCTGTCGACCAGCTCGTAGTGTTTGGGAATAAACGGTCGTGGTAACAATCGCTTGTCCACATATATAACAAATAATTGCTCTTTGTGAAAGGAGCAAACGAGCGCCGATCTACGAGCTGTCTCTTTTATCAGCACTCGTTTTCACGGCCCATATCGAGCCGTGTAAAAGGACCTAAGTCTTCATTACCACATCTCTATTAAAAATCCTAGAAAAGTCACATGTATGGTAGCTTCAAACCCCCCATTTAGGGGCGTGTGTGTTTTGCGCGCGCAAAAGGTCTATAAAAGATCTGTGTGTCAGCAGCATATGATGCGTGGCTGCGTGATTTTCGAGCAGCCGCCATCATTATGACACTCTGTTTGTATGTTTTTTAAACAGAAAAGCACGTGGCAAATATAGGACATATTGTGAGTTTTACGCAGTGGACACACGTTGCGTGAAAATCACTGACAGTCTGAACGGCCCCATTGACTAACATAGCTCCGGACGTATTATACGTTCGTCTGAATAAGCCCTAATATTGAGAACAAGCGTGTCCAGGAACTGGAGAAATGATTACACCTGAGAAGCCACCCTTTAAAGAGGCTCTGTCACCAGATTATAAGTGCCCTATCTCCTACATAATCTGATCGGCGCTGTAATGTAGATAACAGTGTTTTTTATTTTGAAAAACAATAATTTTTGACCAAGTTATAAACAATTTTAGATTTATTAGTTTCTTAATAGACAACTGGGCGTGTTTTTACTTTTTACCAACTGGGCGTTGTACAGAGTGTATGACGCTGACCAATCAGTGACCAATTGGTGACCAATCAGCGTCATGCACTTCTCATTGTTCCAGCCCGTCTTCTTTCACTGCACAATCACACTGTAACAATGGGCTGGAACAATGAGAAGTGTATGACGCTGATTGGTCACTGATTACAGCGCCGATCAGCACTTATAATCTGCTGACAGAGCCTCTTTAAGAGCATAGAGTCAAGAACAAGAGTAATTCACAGGTGTCAGTGTCAAATTATTAAGAAAAACTTTCACCCTCTATTCACAGAAAGCAAGCAGAGAGCTTTAAAATAGTGAAATTGTAAAATAAAGCCTAGGTGCCAGGAAGGGGGAGAGGGGAGCAACATCACGCCATTCTGTCTTAGTGACGGTATTCAAGTATACGGCTAGTGCAGCAAATTGAATGTTTGCCCCAGTTGAAGGACATCTTAGCTTCATCATTTCTTTCTCAATAAATTAGCTGATGTTATATAAAAAAAAAAATCAGGGAAACCATTAACTCTTTCCACCACAGCCATTTTTTTTTATATTTTAGTTTTTTCCTCCCTGCATTCCAAAAGCCATATTTTTTTAAAAAAATTCAGTTAAAATAGCCGCATGGGGGCTTGTTTTGTGTGGGACAAGTTATAGGTTTTAATGGCACCATGTAATGTACCATTTAATGTACTGGAAAACTGAAAAAAAAAATCTTTGTGTAGTGGAATGGGAAAAATACAACGCTATTTCCATTGCTTTTTGGGTTTTGTTTTTACAACGTTTAAATTGCGGTAAAAACAACATGTTAATTTTATTCTGCAGGTCAATATGATTACGGTGATACCAAATTTATGTCGTTTTGTTTAATGATGTACTACTTTTACAAAGAAAAAATTATTTGTTAAAAAAAGAAAATAGTTTTGTGTCGCCATATTCTTTTTTTATTTAAGAGCCACAACGTTTTCATTTTTGCATTGATGGAGTGTTGTTTTTCTTTTTTATATTCTTTTAGAGGAAAAATGGAAAAGGGTTTTCTTTTAACTTTAATATATATATATTTTTTTTGCACACTACTAAAACTGTATTTAACCGTTTTTTACTTTTTTTTTTGTCCCCATGGGGTACTTGATCTAAACAATCATTTGATCGCTGGTACAATTCACTGCAATACTTATGTATACTGTATTCTACTTCCTACCGCCTCTGATTAAGCCATGAGGATAAAGATTTCAGATCTAGAGGCCTTGATTATGACAACCTTCGGCACCCGTGATCACATCGATGGGGTGATGGAGTGAAGGAGCTCCCTCTCTAACTGCTTAGATGCTGTGGTTGTTGCTAATTGTAGAATCTAAGTGGTTAGATCCTTGATCCTGGCTGTTACAATGGAGTGTTGGCTGTAATATACAGCCAACACTAACTTCGTACGGAACGGGCTTACCGGGAGCCCTCTCCATACCCCCCGACCGACTATGACGTGCAGTTACATCAAATGTTGGTAAGGGGTTAATAGGTGTTAAAGAAACCTACAAGGGAAAACACTTGTTCTTCTTTTTCCCAGTAGAATACTGTTCTTGAATAACCAGATTGTTATGGTTTCTGTATACCCGATGCTAGGAAGTACCATAATGAGTCTCTTCAGCTTGCCAAGAAAATGTTATATTAGCATGCTATAACCTCAAAATTCTTGTTTTGTTGCTACTTGTTAGATGTTTCTGTATTAGATTACAGTGAGAAATAAGTTAATCACTAAGGTTAAATGATCAACTCTGAATATTCATGCTTTTATTTGCACGTAATGGAAAAATAAATACCATGCATATGCCATAGGAAATCATAGAATCAATGATCATGATAATACAGATAATGCCTGCGGCTAAGTAAAGAAACTGGCCTCCCAATATTGTATACCATTTATAGTACTGGTATTCTCTTATGTGGCAGATTAACATAGTTACATAGTTAGTACAGTTGAAAAAAGACATACAATATGTCCTTCAAGTTCAACCAAGGGATGGGAGAAGGGGAAGGGATATGGGTAAATTATAAAACATGGTTTAACCCATATTGATACAGAGGAAGGTTAAAAAAAAATACCCATAAGGCATTAACCAATCTGCTCTAAAAAGGAAACATTTCACTCCTGATCCCAAGTGGCAATAAGACTGGATCAACATTCAAACAAGAATTCTATACATTGACATAAGCCCTGATATTTTTTTGTTCTAAGAAATTATATAAGCTTGTGACCAGCTCCTGTGCTGTAGGCTATTCTACAGAATCACAGTTCTCATCGTAAAGACTTGTCGCCTCTGGAGCTTAAAGGGGTTATTCAGGTACCAAAAATTGCTTTGGATTTATATTTCTATGTGAAAGGAAGTCACGTACTAATGTACATTCATTTTTAATTCTGTACTAAATCGTGCAGTTCAAACTTGGTGAATTGGTGCTGGAGGTCCGGTAGCTTTCCTAATATTGATGACACGCCCCCATGTGGCTGAAGGCTTGCTTCCTGTGCTCTTCGAGCCCAAAGCTATTTTTTGTACCATTTTACAGATCAGAAGACAGAGAAGTAGGATCACATAACCTTGCTGTAAGTGAGTGCTGCTGCAGCTATGCAATTTTTACATTAATTTGTGAATATATACATATATTATTTTTTTCCTTTAAAATAACATCAAAACTGTTGCTACTTCCCAAAAGGATAATTTTTTGATGCTTTTTAAAAAGTCATTGATTCTTCTGATAACACTGTGTGTGTATAAACACCAACTGGCATCTGTCCCCAAAAAGGGATAATTTTTGGACTGTTTTTTAATTTTAAAAAGCATAAAAAATCTGACAGTGAAGTATGTTTTTAAACAGGTTGTTTGTTACCACCGGCTACTATCCATTTACCCATAGCCATATAAGTTGCTGTCACTTTGACATAACTAATGCTGTCTTGGCATTAAAGCGCTTGAAAGGGGTGGGATACAGTTCTAGAAGACCTCGGAGTGTCATACATGACTTTTCAGGGCAATTGGGTACTTCCGATTCAAAGCAAACTTATATACCGAATCTAATCTGACGGCTGGTTCAACCAAATCGGATATTAAATTAATTTTGGGAAATTCGCTCATCTTTACTCATAACTAAGATCCTCCATGCCCCTTATTAATTTCGTTTGTCTTCTTTGTATTTTTTTTAACTCCAGGACATAATTTCTATGAACTTTCGCCCAGAACTGAGCTGCATATTCTAAATGAGGCTGCACTATTGCCAGTGGCGTAACTACCACAGTAGCAGCCGTAGCAGCTGCTACGGGGCCCGCGGCATGGGGGGGCCCGTGTAGCCCTGACAGGCACATTACATTAGGCTAGCCACTTCACTGCACTGCCACATTTGAATAGGACGGCGATGCTGGGACCTGAATCAGGTGGTAGGAGCGCTCAGGCCGGAAGCGGATAGGGGTCGGAGCTAAAGGGAACGAACGATGCAAGACTTCGGGCGGAGGACAGTCAGGACTGCTGGAGTACTATCTCATAGGACGTGCGGAGGACATTGCGTTTTTTGTGGCGTTTTTCGGCCATCGGGCCGTGGGCAGAAAAATGCAACGAAAAACGCATTTTCTGCCTGACATTGTTGTCAATGGGAAGTCAGAGACAGAAACGCCCGAAGAAAGGGCATTACGCTTCTTTTTCCCGCAGGCGCTTTTTACCGCTCGCAGGAAAAATCCCATGGATTTCAATGGGAGCCACTTTCGGACTTTTTTGCCACAGTTTTCGCGTCAAAAAACTCAGTGTGAACTCCCCCTAACACTTATACTGAAGCCTTAAGGTCCTGTTCACACCGAGTTTTTTGCAGGCAGAAAAATCTGCCTAAAATTCACGCCGTTTGCCGTGTTTTTTGCTGCGTTTTCCGGCTGCGGACATTGAGCGCCGTGGGCAAATTTCTCTGCCTCTTATTGTCAATGGTAGGTCAGAGACGTAAATGCCCGAAGATAGGGGCAAGTCCCTTGTTCCCGTGAGCGGCTTTTAGCTCTGTTTTCGTCTGTTTTTTTTAAACGTTTTCCGACATGGTTTCCGCGTCAAAAAGCATGCTGAAAAACTCAGTGTGAATTCCCCCTAACACATATACTGATGCCTGCCTGGCCCTGCCCTCTGCCACGTTATATAACTTCAAAATTCACACACATTACATTAAAGAAAGGGGTCCTCTGGGCATTTTATATTGATGGCCCATCCTTAGGATAGACCATCAATATCAGATCAGTGGGGGTCTGTGATTGATGGGACCATAGCAGTGGCGTAACTACCGCTATAGCAGCCGTAGCGGCTGCTATGGGGCCCGCAGCATGAGGGGTCCCGTGCCACCCGCTGGCACGGCCCCCCACATGGCCGGAGGCTCCGCTAGCAGCTGCTATGGCTGCTATGGCTGCTACAGCGCAACGACACTGAAGGAGTTGTTCCTACAAAAGACATGCATCCCCTATCCACAGGATAGGGGATACATGTGTGAAAGCTGGCAGCGATAAGGAGAACGGGGGACCGAAAGTTCCCCGAAGTTCCCCATGACAAACCTCAGACTTCCGGGATCTGTCAGCAGCTCCATAGAAATGACTTGCGCACCGGTCGTGCTTGTGCGCATGCGTGACCAGCGCTCCTTTCATTTTTATTGAACTGCACAGACGCTGGAAGTCCGAGGTTTGTCATGGAGAACTTTGGGGGAGTTTCGATCCCCCGTTCTCCTTATCGCTGCCAGCGATCACACATATTTCCCCTACACTGTGGGGATAACTGAGACATGGTTGAATGATAGCTATGACTGTGCTGTTATGTAAATTGTAAAATCCTGCAGCAAACCCTGTGAGATGATAACTGTGAAGGGAATAAACATGTTAAGTCTATAGTCCCTATGGAGGAAAATAAGAGGATAGGGGATAAAATACTGATATAGTATAACGGAAGCAAACAAAAATCTACCAAAATGTGAAAGATGTGAGGCAGCAAATCACGATGAAGAAATTATCATAATGAAGAGTTAGAAATGGGAAAAAAAACAAATGTGGTAAAAAAAACCAAAAAAACTGTAATGGTGTCTGGCACATAACACTGGCTGTGACCCAGCGCTAAAGGTATGTTTTCTCTAAAACGCAGTAGAACTTTGTGCTTAAACGTGCAGTATAAGCTCATCATGGAATCTGTCAGGCAATTTTTGGCAAAATGGCGTGGTTTTGCTGAGGTTTGTGGCAAAAAGCATGTGAAAACCCAGCCCTTATGTGCTCAGCATTATTTTCCTTTGTTTATGAATTCTAAAAAATATACAGTATGTACATATACAGATGTATATCACCTATTTTTTTTCTTACTATTTTTTTACTAAATAAATCCAGATACTGAAACATATATTTTTCTAATCTGTAATTTTTTTATGATTGTAGTTTTTTTTATCCTGTTTTCTATGCATGTTTATGGGGATCGCCATCTTGGCTGAGCAGCTGCTCTGCTCTGTGAACAGCAGTTCAGAGATATACTTTACAGTAGCCAGATGGACCATAGGAACATATAGTCTGGAAATGAATCATTAGGAAGGAGTTAGTACTGTTTCTGCGTCTAGAAAGTGTCAAGAAAATGCACCAATATTTGGCGCAATTTGGTGCATTTCATTTTAGTTTAATTTAAGAATGTATATTTGCATCTCACTACACACTTTAAAAAAGTGTCTGGAAAAGGGGTGTGGCTTAAAATGCATAATAAATCTGGCACACACTTCTTTAACCCCTTAATGACCGGGCCTGAAAAGACCCTAATGACCAGCTACATTTTTCTGTTTTTGCCTCCCTGCCTTTCAGCAGCCATAACTTTTTTTATTTTTTCAGTGACGTGGCTGTATGAGGCCTTGTTTTATGCGAGTGAAATAGTATATTTTTTTCCCCACAGTTTGGGGGTAAAAAAAAAAATTTTACGCAGTGAATATAGGAAAAAGCGATTCTTGGCATGGTTTTTCTTGTTTATTTTTTATTCCGTTCACGTTTCACGCTAAATAGCCCATTTGATTGATTCTTCAGGTTATTATGGTTGTATAGATACCTAATATGTTAACGTTTTTTGTTTTTATTTAGTGTACAGGCAATAAAATATATTTTATGCAAAATAATGACTTTTTTGGGGGACTTTTTTTATTTATTTATTTTTTTTGTTACTTTTTTTTTAATCCCATTAAAGGAAACTTTAATTATAACTTTATTTTTTACTTGTAATGTATTAGCATACTCCTGTATGCTATTACATTACACTGTGTCACTATGACACAGGCTGCTGATTGGGCAGCACATAGTGTGCCCGAACAGCAGGCAAACAGAACAGACAGCCCTGGGGTCCTTTCTAGGTCCCCAGGGTTGACTGCAGAGGGATTCCCCGGTGTTTGATCGCATCACCAGAATCACGGTGATGCGATCAAAGAGGGGAATTCCCTTTGATCATGCCGCGGTCACGGACCGCAGTAATCAATGGGTTAAACAGCTGGGGTCCGAATGTTTTCCGACCCCAGCTGTATTCAGCAGGCTGCTCTAAGATCAGGAGCTGTTAGTTACAGCTCCTGCTTAGAGGATGAGCGCTCACACGAGCGCTCATGAGCCTGACCTACAGCGACGCCAAAAGACGTCTCTGTAGACTAAGCACCTGCACCGCCTGGCGTCAAAAGACGTGGGCGGTCATTAAGGGGTTAACATCTGAGACTTAGTGGCTACAGTGAGAACTTCAAGATGTCAGGATTTTATTTTCTTACATACGTAGATAATGTCATGGGAAAAAAAAACGAAAAAAAACCCCATCACCAATAATTACTTAAAAATATGTTGAACATAAAAAGTTACCGTATTTTTCGGACTATAAGACGCACCTGACCATAAGACGCACCCAGGTTTTAGACAACAGAAAATAGGAAAAAAATTATTTGTTAAAAAATAATTTATTCTGAGAGCCAACATTTTTTTATATTTTTTTCATCGATTTGAGTGGTGTGGCTTATTTTTTGCGGGACGAGCTGTAGTTTCATTGGCACGATTTTTTGGTACATACGATTTTTTTGATCACTTTTTTCTTTATTTCATATTTTAAGCGCTAAGGTGACCAAAAAACTATTTTGATGTTTTTAATTTTTAAACTCACCGTGCGAGTTAAATAATGGTATAGTGTAATAGATCAGACTTTGACGGACGCAGCGATACCAAATTATTTTATTTTTTACATTGTGCTTGGGCAGAGGCGTAGCTAGGTTCTCCAGCACCCGGGGCAAAGATTCAGTTTGGCGCCCCCCCCAACCTCTTTCCCGACATCTCCTTCCCCCTCGGCGTGTTTGTTTTCTCTACCAATCAATGACGTGTCATTTCTTTTTATGTAACGCGAGCATAAAATTATTTGTACATTTCACAAGCAATATGGTTCTATACACAACACCAGAACCAAGCTCAGTACATATATACAGCCCCAGAAGCAAGCTCAATACGTATATACAGCCCCAGAACAAATACAGCTCAATTTAGTGCAACCCCTGCCGTATAGGTGTGTACGACGTAAAACTACAGCTCCCAGCATGGCCCGAACAATGATAAGGATATGCTGGGAGATGCCGTTTCACAAAAAATAAATCCTACCACCCATCATCTCGCTGCAGATCATACAGTGACTACAGTGCTGATTAGAGGCAGAATAAACATTTACATTAAGTGACTCACCGGTGACGTCTCAGATTCTAGTTCTTTTTCTCCATTTGGTCCAGACCTTTATGATGACTTCTCCCGGTCCATTTCTGCAGTTTGCCGCTCAGATGTCTTCAGCTTCTCACTTTACCAACATTTCTGCACCTATAAATAAGTATAAAGTTATCATTATACCACACACTACGCCCCTAAATATAATAGCGCCATACACTGCACCTCTAATTATAATAGCACCATACACCGTGTCACACACACACACACACACACACACACACACACACTGTGCCCCCTGTATATAGTGCCTGCCATAGAGCCCCCTGTAGATAGTGCCCCCATATAGACCACTCCTGTATATAGTGTCCCACAAATAACTCCCCCTATAGTGCTCTACAGATAGCCCACCCCTGTATATAGCCCCCTGTAGATATAGCCCACCCCTGTATATAGAGCTCTACAGATAGCCCAACCATGTATGTAGCCCCCCTGTAGATATAGCCCACCCCTGTATATAGTGTTCCACATATAGTCCACCCCTGTATATAGTGTTTCACAGATAGCCCACCCCTGTATATAGCCCCCCTTGTACATATAGTCCACCCCTGTATATAGTGCTCCACTAGATAGTCCACCCCTGTATATAGTGCTCCACAGATAGCCCACCACTGTATATACTATATACAAAGGTGGGCTATCTGTGGAGCACTATATACAGGGGTGGACTATATGTACAAGGGGGCTATATACAGGGGTGGGCTTTCTGTGGAGCACTATAGGGGGAGCTATTTGTGGGATACTATATACAGGGGTGGGCTATATCTACAGGGGGACTATATACAGGGGTGGGCTATATCTACAGGGGGACTATATCTACAGGGGGACTATATACAGGGGTGGACTATCTACAGGGGGACTATATCTACAGGGGGACTATATCTACAGGGGGACTATATCTACAGGGGGACTATATCTACAGGGGTGGGCTATCTACAGGGGGACCATATCTACAGGGGGACCATATCTACAGGGCTGGGCTATACACAGGGGGGCTATATCTACAGGGGTGGGCGATATCTACAGAGGGGGGGCTATATACAGGGGTGTGCTATACACAGGGGGCTATATCTACAGGGGTGGGCTATACACAGGGGGGCTATATACAGGGGTGGGCTATATACAGGGGGAATATATCTTCAGGGCGCTATATCTACATGGCTGGGCTATATCTACAGGGCTAGGCTATATACAGGGCGACTATATCTACAGGTGGGGCTATATACTGGGCGGGGCTATATACTGGGGTGGGCTATCTAAGGAGCACCATATACAGGGATGGGCTATATCTACAGGGGGCTATATACTATATAGCCCACCCCTGTATATGGTGCTCTATAGACAGCCCACTCCAGTATATAGCCCCCCTGTAGATATAGTCCCCTTGTATATAGCCCCCCTGTAGATATAGTCCCCCTGTATATTGCCCCCCCTGTACATATAGTCCCCCTGTATATAGCCCAGCAAATATAGTACATATATCCCCCTGTATATAGCCCAGCCCTGTAGATATAGTCCCCCTGTATATAGCCCAGCCCTGTAGATATAGTCCCCCTGTAGATAGACACCCCGTGTAGACCAAGTCCCCCCCCCCCCCCCCCCCGCAGATACGGCCACACACTTCTATTACAATTAAAAATAAAAATAAAATAAAAATATTTCAAACTCACCTTCCCGCTCCCACGCCGTCCGGCAGCCATGGAGACCTGCTCTCTTCTGCGCAGGTCTCCAGGGGGTTGAACGCAGCGTCTATGAAAGGCGCTGATTGGCTGGGCAGGATGACTTTCCCTGCCAGTCAGTCAGCGCCTTTCATCGACAGAAGTGTCACTGGTACAAAAGGTACCAGTCGCTTCATTCGTGGAGAGGCGCTGAATGGCCGGGCACGGAACGTGCCCGGTCATTCATTGCTTCTAATTGTACCTGTGTCCTTGCGACACAGGTACAATTATAGTGCAGGAGGAGGGGGCGCTGGCGCCCCCTCTGAACTGCGCCCGGGGCACGTGCCCCGCTTGCCCCCCCCCTAGCTACGCCCCTGGCTTGGGGAAAAATGAGACTTTTTTTTTTTAACATTTAATATTTCATTTTTTTACACTCCAGAAAATGTATCTAACATTTCTTTTTTTTTTACACATTTTATTAGTACCCCTAGGGGACTTGAACCAGCGGGCATTTGGCTACATGTGGAGCCACTGAAACAGCGTCACTATGCTATTTCCCTAACTCCCATGGTAGTGAATGGCAGTTATGGAAGCAGCGTAGCATGCTAGCTACGCTGTTTCCGTAACCACTGTTCAGTCCTATGGGAGTTACGAAAACAGCGTTGCTCAGCGAGTTACGCTGTTTCAGTAACTCCACATGTAATCAAGTGGCCGGGAGAGCACAGAATGGGGTTTAGGGGGCCCCGTTCTAGAGATAGGTGCGTGTCCCAGAGGTGGGACCTGCATTTATCTGACATTTATGACATATCCTGTGGATATGTCATAAATGTCCTTCATAGAAAAACCCCTATAAATGCCGCGGTCGCCATTGACCATGGCATTTAACTAGTCAAAGGGGTTTGCCATAAAACACATTTATCACAGGATAGGGGCTACATGTGAGATCGCTGGGGGTCCCATTGCTGGGATCCCCAGCGATAAGGAGAACAGGGGACCGAAAGTCACCCAAAGCGCTACATGAGAAGCCTGGACTTCTGGGTTCTGTGTCCGGCTTATCTGTTCCATAGCTCCATAGAGATCAATGGAGGGGCCGCTCGCGCATGCGCAGAAGAATCCCATTGATCTCTATGAAGCTGCCGGACACAGAAAGCGGAAGTCTCAGCTTCTCATGCAGCGCTCCTGGTAACTTATCGATCCCACATGTATCCCCTATCCTGTGGATAGGGGATACATGTGTTTTTTGTTTTGGCACAAGCCCTTTAAACTGCCAGGAATAGCGAAATTGCTGTCCCTGGCCGTTATAGCAGCATGTCAAAAGCTGACACCTGCAGTGTATGGAGCGGGCTCAGTGCGAGAGCCCGCTCCATACATCATCCCCCTCCAGCTCCATGATGTGCCGGCACGTCATGGGTCGGGAAGGGGTTAAGTAATGAAGTGGTCATTGGGCCCGGCGATGCCGGGTCCCTTGACTGCGGACTATAAGATGCAGGGACTTTTTAGCAAGATTTATTCTTGCTAAAAACTGCGTCTTATAATCTGAAAAATACTGTAATTTAAACGATAGGTCATTTTCTGAGGACACTTTCCCTTTAATGCATACTGATGTAATACTATGTTAAGAGCCTTAGGCAGATAAGCACTTTGGCAAACTATTACGTCAAGATGATCGTGCGACTACTTGTGGGAGGACGGCTGTAATCAGGGCTGGCGTCCGTACCCGGCGAACCTGGGCAAGTACTTGGGGCCACTACCTTTTGGGGGCCCACTCAGCCGGCTGCTGACGCTGCTGTCAGGGGCATAACTAGGAAAGAATGGGCCCCCAGAGGTGCCACACGCAGCCCCCCTTATAGATAGTGCTCCCTGTAGATACTGCCCCTGTAGATTGTGCCATACAGACCCCCTGTAGACAGTGCTATACAGCCCCATGTAGACAGTGTCACACCCCACTTGTGGATAGCTCCCCCCACATCCCCCTTGTAGATAGTGGCAAACAGCCCCCTGTATATAGTGCCACACAGCCCCCCTCCCTTATATAAAGTGCCACACAGCCACCTCCCTTGTATATAATGCCACACAGCCCCCCTGTGCCACACAGTCCCTGTAGACAGCGCCACACAGAGTCCCCTGTAGATAGTGCCACACACAGCCCCCTGTAGACTGTGCCACACAGACCTCCCCCTTGTATATAGTGCCACCCTGCTCCCCCTTGTATATAGTGCCACCTTGCACCCCCTTGTATACTGTGCCACCCTGCACCCCCCTTGTACATAGTGCCACCCTGCTCCCACCTTGTATATACTGCCACACTGCTTGGAATGCAGATACTATTGAACACTATGGCAGAGCAGGGTGGTAGCTCCCTACTCTGCCATTTACCAGGCTACGGACTCCCAGGCAGAGTGCTAGTAGCGCTTTGCCCGGGACTTTGTCACTGGGGTTGCTCCTGACATCAGTGTCCATATATGGGACAATATGAAGTGTTGCAAAGTAAAATCATATGTACAATGAAATAACATGCACATATTTGGTATCCCCTTAACTGTCAGAACATGCACTACAAATATTTACACTTATTTTATGTCAACGATGAACAAAAAAGCAGAATGGTGTTTTTATTATGCTTCCCCCCCCCCAAAGTTAAATTAATAATTATGTGCTAACATATACATACTCCAAAATGGTAGATATAAAAACTGCAACCTGCAACCTGACCTTCAAAAGACGAGAACCCATTTTGCTGCATTGATGCAAAAAATAAAATAAAAAATGAGATAAATCCAGAACGACAAAAATGGCTCGGCCTTTAAGGGGTTAAATACTTTTACATAAAAAATGAATCTATTTAGTTATTTTGTATTATTACCAGGACTGTAACTGCTAAATAAGGAAAGTTATGTTTATTGTTAGCTCAGAAGAGAAGTAGCATTTATCTTGTGCTTGTAGGCAGAAAGGAACAAGTAGCATATGACTGGTTGTCAATGAAGCCTGGCAGGTCATGGTGGGGAGGAAGGCTTCTGCTGAAGGCCCTTAATTCTTCAAAGCATTTCCGTTATTCATTATCTGACTTTTCTAACCTCAAGACTTTGAGGCTTCCGGACATCCAGCAATTTGGTGTTTTCCAAGGAACATTAATGAAGTGTTTTGGAATGTGCTCTCATACCAGCTGCTCGGCTTGTGTACCTTCCTCTCGAATTATGCTCATCCTCAATACTTTTTGGATATGCTTAAGCAATGTTCACCGACTATTACACATTCATATTTTTAACAGTTTCCCTGACATATTTTCCATACACATTAATGTTAATTCATCATTTACAGTATAAGTTTATATTAATAGAGTCACGTGGGGATATTATATAAAATCTCCATGGTTGAATATATATGAAAAGAAAGAAAGAAAATGAAAGAAAATAGTCATCTTCCATATATGTTCTTCTCTCTGAAGGTCTGTCTTTACGAAATTCCTATATATATACAGTGAAGGAAATAAGTATTTGATCCCTTGCTGATTTTGTACATTTGCCCACTGTCAAAGACATGAACAGTCTAGAATTTTTAGGCTAGGTTAATTTTACCAGTGAGTGATAGATTATATTAAAAAAAAAAACAGAAAATCACATTGTCAAAATTATATATATTTATTTGCATTTTGCATAAAGAAATAAGTATTTGATCCCTTTGGCAAACAAGACTTAATACTTGGTGGCAAAACCCTTGTTGGCAAGCACAACAGTCAGACGGTTTTTGTAGTTCATGATGAGGTTTGCACACATGTTAGATGGTATTTTGGACCACTCCTCCTTGCAGATCACATGTAAATCATTAAGATTTCGAGGCTGTCGCTTGGCAACTCGGATCTTCAGCTCCCTCCATAAGTTTTCGATGGGATTAAGGTCTGGAGACTGGCTAGGCCACTCCATGACCTTAATGTGCTTATTTTTGAGCCACTCCTTTGTTGCCTTGGCTGTATGTTTTGGGTCATTGTCGTGCTGGAAGACCCAGCCACGAGCCATGTTTAATGTCCTGGTGGAGGGAAGGAGGTTGTCACTCAGGATTTGACGGTACATGGCTACATCCATTTTCCCATTGATGCGGTGAAGTAGTCCTGTGCCTTTAGAAGAGAAACGCCCCCAAAACATAATGTTTCCACCTCCATGCTTGACAGTGGGGACGGTGTTCTTTGGGTCATAGGCAGCATTTCTCTTCCTCCAAACACGGCGAGTAGAGTTAATGCCAAAGAGCTCAATTTTAGTCTCATCTGACCACAGCACCTTCTCCCAATCACTCTCAGAATCATCCAGATGTTCATTTGCAAACTTCAGACGGGCCTGTACATGTGCCTTCTTGAGCAGGGGGACCTTGCGGACACTGCAGGATTTTAATCCATTACGGCGTAATGTGTTACCAATGGTTTTCTTGGTGACTGTGGTCCCAGCTGCCTTGAGATCATTAACAAGTTCCCCCCGTGTAGTTTTCGGCTGAGCTCTCACCTTCCTCAGGATCAAGGATACCCCACGAGGTGAGATTTTGCATGGAGCCCCAGATCGATGTCGATTGACAGTCATTTTGTATGTCTTCCATTTTCTTACTATTGGACCAACAGTTGTCTCCTTCTCACCCAGTGTCTTACTTATGGTTTTGTAGCCCATTCCAGCCTTGTGCAGGTCTATGATCTTGTCCCTGACATCCTTAGAAAGCTCTTTGGTCTTGCCCATGTGTAGAGGTTAGAGTCAGACTGATTAACCCCTTAACGCCGAAGGACGGATATATCCGTCCTCTGCAGCTGCTAGTTCGCGCAGGAGGACGGATATATCCGTCCTGTGATCGCGCGGGTACTGACAGTTTACCCACGCGATCAGCGGCAGGAGCACGGCTGTTATACACAGCCTGGCTCCTGCTGCAACTGCCGGAATCGAAGCACGCGCCGATTCCGGCAGTTTAACCCATTAAATGCCGCTGTCAACAGTGACAGCGGCATTTAATGTGTTTGACAGAAGGGGGAACTCCCTCTGTCTCCCGATCGGCGCCCCCGCAAACAAATCGCGGGTCGCCGTCGGGTTTCCATGACAGCCGGGGGTCTAACAAAGACCCCCAGGTCTGTCTTCAGCATCTGCCTGTTAGGCGATGCCAGAGGCATGACCTAACAGGTTGCCTGTCAGTTTTACACTGACAGGCAATAATGCTTTGGTATACGAAGTATACCAAAGCATTATATATGCGATCGGCACATCGCATAGTGAAGTCCCCTTGACCAATAAAATGAACACATTAATTAAACCGCCGGATGAACGGCGTCCAAAGAAAACGCAAAAAACAACGGCAAAATTCTCTCTTTTCTCCCATTCCCCCCATAAAAAATAAAATAAAAGTTCATCTATAAGTCCTATGTACCCCAAAATAGTACTAATGAAAACTACACATTGTCCCGCAAAAATCAAGCCCACGTACGGCCACATCGACGGAAAAATAAAAAAATGACGGCTCTTGGAACGTGACGATGCAAAAACAAGTAATTTTTTTCTAAAAGGCTTTTTATTGTGCAAACGTAGAAAAAACATATAAAACCTTTACATATTTGGTATCCCCGTAATCGTGCCGACCCATAGAATAAAGTTAACATGTTATTTACGCTGCATAGTAAACGGCGTAAATTTATAGCGTGAAAATCAATTCTGGAATTTCTGCTTATTTTCAATTCTCTCCTAAAATAAAGTTAATAAAAGTTAATCAATATGTTATAAGCATCTAAAAATGGTACAATTACAAAATACAACTCGTCCCGCAAAAAACAAGCCCTTATACGGCTATGTCGACGGAATAAAAAAAGAGTTACGACTCTTGGAATGCGACCGTAGAAAAACAAAAAATAATCCTTGGTCATTAACGTGCAAAATGGCCCGGTCATTAAGGGGTTAATTGAGTCTGTGGACAGGAGTCTTTTATACAGGTGACCATGTAAGACAGCTGTCTATAATGCAGGCACCAAGTTGATTTGGAGTGTGTAACTGGTCTGGAGGAGGCTGAACTCTTAATGGTTGGTAGGGGATCAAATACTTATTTCTCTGTGCACAATGCAAATACATTTTTTTTTATTTTTTTTTATATAATCTATCTCTCACTGGTAAAATTAACCTAGCCTAAAAATTCTAGACTGTTCATGACTTTGACAGTGGGCAAACTTACAAAATCAGCAAGGAATCAAATACTTATTTCCTTCACTGTATATATGTGTATATATATATATAGCACAGATTCAAAGGTGTTTATTCACCCAGTGTATAAGTGGCAACGTTTCACCTTCTAAATGAAGGCATTTTTAAGGCCACACCTATAAATGAAGATACAATTCTCATGGTGCCACACACTGTGCCCCTGAATATAATTGTGTCAAAAACAGTGCCCCCTGCAGATAGCACCACACACAGCCCATGTAGATAGCATCATCCCCCTGTAGATAGCGACATCAACACACCCCTGTAGATAGCATCACGCTCAGTACATATATACAGCACCAGAACCAAGCTCAGTACATATATACACACACACACACACACACACACACACACACACACACACTCAACACCAGAACCAAGCTCATACATCTATACACAGTACCAGAACCAAGCTCAGTACATGAATTCGACACCAAAACCAAGCTCAGTACATACATATAGCACCAGAACAAAGCTCAGTACATAAATACAGCACCAAAACCAAGATCAGTACAAGTACATTTCAGTACAGAGATCATTTGCAAAGTCAGGTTAGCAGATTCCAGTATGACCTGAACAATGGCAATGATATACTGGGAGTTGCTTACACCCCAAAAAAACTTACCCTCCATCATCTGTACAGATCATACAGTAACAGTTAGGCTTCGTTCTCATCTGCGTCTGGGTTCTGTTCATGGGTTCAGTCAGACCTTTCCGTCAGGGGAACCCACGAACGGATACCAAACGGAAAACATAGCTTTCCGTTTGCATTACCACTGATTTCAATGGTAACGCTTCCATTGCTAATGGGTTCCGTTTGTCTCCGTTTCCCAAGGTTTCTGTTTTTGGGGCGGCATCAATAGAGTAGTCGACTGTATCCACCTGCAGTCTATCACATCTAAATTAGATGTAATGTATTACAGGTGGATCCTGCGGGTCAGAGACGTGTTCAGGATTCAGCGTAAGATACAGCTGCTCTGTATACAGAATACAAAAGTCGGTGCAGTTTTTAAATGATTGTTAACGTCTGCAAAAAACTGCATGGACATAAACAATCATTTAAAAACTGCCCTAACTCGTGGGAATGCAGCATGTTCACATGGTTTGCAGCTGTAACGTTGTAAGACAGCAGCTACTATATGTATATACTGTACGGGTATGTTCACACAGGGCGGATATGCTCTGTAAAAGCACACAGCGTATCCGCCCTGTGCGCCCCAGGAGATTCAAGCTGAAAAACCGCACAAAATTGTGGTGCAGTTTTTCGGCCAGGAATGGCCACTGCGGAAAACTAAGCAGAAAAAATAAAAATGGATACTTACCATGGCGATACTTTCCTCCTACATCCTGCAGCCCAGGAGTCCGGCCCGGACCAAGAAACCGAATTCTTGGTAAATATAAGATTAAAAAAAATTATTTCTGAGTTGCGTTTTTTGCGGCGGTATACCTCTGAGTTGCTGAGTTGCTGAATTTTCTGAGTTGCTACTTGTTGCGGGTTTTACCTCCCCATTGAATTAAATGGGGAAAACCCGAAACAAATAAGCAGCATTTACGCAAATACAATTGATATGCTGCGGAATAAAAAAACGCACCGCAGGTAAATTTCGGAGTGTTTTTTCTGCTTATAATTTACGCAGAGTGTGGATGAATCTCATCCACTCTGCTGCTACTGTATTAGGGCTTGTCCACACGTAACAGAATTGCTGCGTATTTTCCATCCAGAATTGCGGATGGAAAATACACAGCAGAATACAGTAGCAGCAAAGTGGGGGAGATTTAACAAATCTCATCCACACGCTGCGTAAAATTTCCGACCAGAAATTGACCTGGGGTGCGTATATTTCGTACCGCAGCAAGTCAATCCCCGCTGAGGAAAATGGACTGAATTGCTGCGTTTTTCAAAGATGTCACCATCTCCCAACATTGAGAAAAACGCCGCAAAATCCGCACCATTTTCTGCAGCAAAAAACGCAGGAAATGGTGCTGTTTTTCTGCAGTGGAATTTCTGCGGCATTGCTGCAGAAATTTTCTGCAGCAATTCCAATACATATGGACAAGCCCTTATATAAACTAAAGAAATCCCACAACACTCCGATGGTTCCAAAAAGTATGTGATTTATTCAGTCAACAGCTGGAACGTTTCCGTCCTGCTATAGGACCTTTTTCAAGCTGTGTTTTACAGGTCTGGTCGTTGGACTACGTCGGATTTGAGGACTGCTTCGATGATGGCTTTTTTATTTTCAATAAAATGGTTAATGTGTGTGGGTTTTTTTATTTCAATAAATATTCTATCTATGCCTTTGTATTTTCTTTTAAACTTCATTACTACCGCCTTAGTAATGGCATCTGGCTGATTGACAGCGTCCATTACTAAGGCGGGGCATAGCGTTAGCCGGTGCAGAGACTAACACTAACCCCCATTATTACCCCGGTATCCATCACCACCAGGGGTACCGGGAAGAGCTGGGTACGATTCAGTACCCGACCATCTGTAGTGATGGTCGGGCACTGCGGTATTATTAGGCTGGTAGAGGCCAAAAACAGTGGTCTTTCCCACCCTGGTAATGATAGCCTGCTCCTGCTTTGTTGTATCTGGCTGGTTATCAAAAATCGTGGGTCACCCCACTTTTTTTTTTTAAATGGAATAAATGTTGTGCCGTCCTCCCCATTTTTCATAACTAGCCAGATACAAAACAGCAGCAGCCTAGCATTACCAGGGTGGGAAGGGCCACTGTTTTTGGCCTTTCCCAGCCTAGTAATACCAGCCTACAATACAGATGGTCGGGTACTGGAGCATACCCAGCTTTTCCTGGTACCCCTTGTGGCGGTGGATATGGGCAATAATGGGGGTTAGTGTTAGCCTCTGCAACGGCTAACACTAAGCCCTGCCTTAGTAATGGGTGCTGTCAATCAGCTAGGGGACATTACTAAGACGTAGTAATAAAGTTTCAAAAAACTACAAAGACATAGAAAAAATATTTTATTGAAATAAAAAAAAGAAACACACAACCCTCGTTAACCATTTTATTGAGAATAAAAAAGCCGTAGTCTAAGTAGTCCTCGAATCCGACGTAGTCCAACAAATAAACCAAAAACACAAACATATGTTAGATACTTACTGCTGGGGCCCTGTATCGAAGTATCATGTGTGATACTGTCTGCTGGGGCACTGTATGTAAGTCTATCATGTGTGACACTGACTGCTGGGGAACTGTATCTAAGTCTATCATGTGTAATACTATCTGCTGGGCCATGTATCTAAGAATATCATTTATGATATTGTCTGCTGAGACAAGGTGAGTATGTGGGACTACCTACAGGGGACTGCATGGCACTGTCGACAAGGGGGATGTATGGCAGGGGGACTGTGTGGAACCATACAGGGGGTTGTGACACTATATACAGGGGGCATTTTGTGGGGAACGCTCTACATGTGTCTTTGATTAGAGCCCCAAGACATAACCTTGCTTGGCGCCCCAGAAATGGCAAATTTGCCCCCGAGAGTTAGTACAAGGATACTTACTGCTTGGGCCCTGTATCTAAGGCTACATTCACATGTGTGCGTTGCGTTTTTGTATCGGCGTACTTTGCATGTGACGTGTTTTTCATGCACTCGCAAGCACTTTTTTTTTCAGTGTAATTGATGCGTGAAACACGGACAGCACACAGATGTCGTCCGTGTGCTGTCTGTGGTTTTCATGCACCGATTGACTTCAATGGGTGACTAGATGGGTGAAAACGCACCCATATAGGACAAGCAGTGAGTTTCACACAACGGACACTCGCTGCATGAAAACTTGCGCATGTGTGAATAGTCCCATTGTTTCAAAGCACAACACACGGGCGAGAATCACGCTCGTCTGAATGAGCCCTAAGTCTATCATGTGTGACACTGTCTGCTGGGGCCATGTATCTAAGCCTATCATGTGTGATACTGTCTGCTGGGGCCATGTATCTAAGCCTATCATATGTGATACTGTCTGCTGAGACAATGCATCCAATTCTATCCAGTGGTATAGCTATAGTGCACGGCCGTGACTTTCGGGTCGGCCGACCGCAGAGTGACACCCGTGAGCCGCCCGCAAATTGTGGGGCGTTCACATGGCCGCGTCCGTTATTTCCTATGAGCCTGGACTGCAGAACACGGCCATAATAAGACATGTCCGTTCTTTCTGCGGTCCAGGCTCCTGGGCCATGCACGGACCGTGGAAACCACGGTCGTGTGCATGGTCCCATAGGAATGAATGGGGAATTGCGGCCGCAAAAGCACATTTGTGTGCATGGGGCCTTAGTCTTATAGATATGCTATCTCCGATGTGAATGTAAAAAATTATTTATTTTTCGGGGGTGGTTGTAAATATATGTCTCAGGGCTTGTGCCTCTGATCTTTTAAGACCCAACAACGTCCCTGCTACAATTGCTGCTTACATTTAAAAAATAAGTACATTAAGTGTACTAGTGGAAATTTCCATCCATACTCTTTACAATTTTTTAAACCATTGATTGTTTGCCAGTGGCTCTAAAAATAGTTTTATGTAGTTTTCTATGGACAACATAGCCAATCCACTTAGCCTTTCTTGTCCCATTGTAGACCTCAAGTAGTTCCCGATTAATTTTAGTTTTGGTACTGCCATCAGGGGAACGGCCACAATGATGAAAAATAGGGGCCCGCCCGCTTCTCAGCAACTTTAAACATTGAGGGTCCCAGCGTTAGTCACTTGGAGAAAAGAACGGACCCTGCAATGTAATAGGGTCCATTCCTTACTCTGAAGTAACTAACACTGGGGCCCTGACAGGACTTACAGAAGAGAAGGATGCTAAATGAGAAGCAGAAGCGCCGTGTGGAGATCCCGCCCACCGGACAGCTTCTCTACACAGCCGAGTGGACCCTGCAGGCTGGTGAGTGTTTCCCCCATTTCCATCCTGCTTCACAGTCCTCCTGACCCCACTTGTAGAATATATAAATTACAGTATGTTGTAACGTTTTTTTCCCAATTGCCTCCAAGTATCAATACTAGTTTGTTCATCTATAGGATCCACAACTGGACCAAATGATGAATATATACCGTCTTTGTCTGTTATTCTTATTATTTTGAGCACATTGGGTTATGATGGGGGGATTGTTTCCCAGTTTTTTAACAAGATATTTAATAAAATTGTTCTACTCAGTCACTATCAGTGAATTGAAATAATTTAAATAATGCTGCCTCCATCATGCTTCACTGTGGGTATGATGTTCTTGTGGTGATGTGCAGTGTTGGCTTTGCGCCAAACATACCTTTTAGAATTATGGCCGAAAATTTCAACCTTGGTGTCATCAGACCATAAAACGTTTTCCCACATGATTTTGGTGGACTTGATGTAGGTGTTTGCAAAACATAGCCAGTGTTTTTCTTTGTTAGAAAAGGCTTGCCACATGTACTACACAACCAGTACCTGCTATAAAGTCCTGCAGCTCCTTTATGTTGTTGTAGGCCTCTTGTAGGCCTCTTGGTAGCCTCCCAGACCAATTTTCATCCTGTCTTTTCATCAAAATTTGAGGGACGTCCAGTTTTTGGTAATGTCACTGTTGTGCCAAATGTAATCCACTTCTTGATTACCGTCTTCATTGTGTTCCATGGTATATCGAATGCCTTGGAAATTCTTTGGTAGCCTTCTCCTGACTGATGCCTTTCAACAATCAGATCCCTTTGATGTGTTGTAAGCTCTTTATGGACGATGGCTTTTGCTGTCACATGCAACAAAGCAAATGTCAGGAAAATCCTAATAGAACAGCTGAACTTTATATGAGGCTAATCAGAATCATTTTAAATAATGGCAGCTGTGTATTGAATACTATTTAACATTAGTTTAAATGTGATTGGCTAATTCTGAAAACAACCACATCCCCAATTATAAGAGGGTGTTCACACTTATGCAACCACATTATTGTAGTTTTGTTAATTTTATGTTTCCCCTCTAAATGATTTCAGGTTTTTTTTCAATGGAATTGTACAGATTATGGATCACATTAAAGGTGGAAAAGTTCTAAAATAATTCATCTTGTACTGATTTTTTTACATCACAAAAACCTGGTATTTTAGCAGGGGTGTGCTGACTTTTTATATCTACTATAGATAATTTTTCTTTGTGTGAGAGGGGTGGGACATATGCTTTGGGGCTTGCAAAACTCCTGGATGCGCTAGAAATCAGTGATGCAATTCTCTGGACACCGCCTTCTGAATTGACTGCATTATTGATACAGTAAGGGCCTTTTCACATCAGCGTTTGGTTTCCATTGATGACTTCCATTGGAGGAACCAGGGGCGTAGCTAAAGGCTCATAGGCCCCGATGTAAAAGTTCTTATTGGGCCCCCCCTCCCCGCAAACTTCTCATGGCCGACGGTCCGCAGCTTTCAATTGCATCGCTGGGTATCCTAAATGACCCAACAATGCAGCACTAGCAGCCGGGGCGTCACTAAGGACTTAAAATGTCAGGGGAAATAGCCCCAATACATATGTGTCCGCCCCCAAAAAATGTCTGTATAGGAGACAGCATAGCATATCTATAGCACTACGACCCTATCAACTATGGATAGAATTAGATACAGTGGCTGAGCAGACAGTATCACACATGATAGGATTAGATACAGTGGCTGAGCAGACAGTATCACACATGATAGGATTAGATACAATGACTCAGCAGACAGTATCACAGTGGGATTAGAGATAGGGCCCAGCAGACAGTATCACACATGATAGGATTAGATACAGTGGCTGAGCAGACAGTATCACACATGATAGGATTAGATACAATGACTCAGCAGACAGTATCACAGTGGGATTAGAGATAGGGCCCAGCAGACAGTATCACACATGATAGGATTAGATACACAGCTCATGATAGGATTAGATACAATGACTCAGCAGACAGTATCACAGTGGGATTAGAGATAGGGCCCAGCAGACAGTATCACACATGATAGGATTAGATACACAGCTCAGCAGACAGTATCACACATGATAGGATTAGATACAGGGGCTCAGCAGACAGTATCACACATGATAGGATTAGATACAGTGGCTCAGCAGACTACCACACATGATAGGATTAGATACAATGGCTCAGCAGACAGTATCACACATGATAGGATTAGATACACAGCTCAGCAGACAGTATCACACATGATAGGATTAGGGATTAGATACAGTGGCTCAGCAGACAGTATCACACATGATAGGATTAGATACAGTGGCTCAGAAGGCAGTATCACACATGATAGGATTAGATACAGTGGCCCAGCAGACAGTATCACACATGATCGGATTAGTTACAGGACTCTGCGGCTCCAGCGCTGGACCCAGGAAAGGTAAGAATAATAATTTTGCTTCTTTATGTGTTACTGATTATTTTTGTGTGTTTGTGTTTTTTTACAGGTTCAGTTCTTGGACTTCAGATTCGAGGACTTCAATGAGGGCGTTTTTTTATTCTGAATAAAATGGTTAATGAGGGTTGTGTTTTTTTATTTCAATAAAATATTTTTTCTATGTGCTTGTATCTTTTTAAACTTTATTATCACCGCCTTAGTAATGGCTGCTGGCTGATTGACAACCTCCATTACTAAGGCGGGGCTTAATGTTAGCCGGTGCAAAGCCCATTATTACCCCGGTACCCACTGCCACCAGGGGTGCTGGGAAGAGCCGGGTACGTACCAGTACCCGTCCATCTGTAGTGACGGCCAGGCACCGGGGCGGCCGCAGGCTGGTAGTATTAGGTTGGGAAAGGCCAAAAACAGTGGCACCTACCACCCTGGTAATGCTGCCTGCTGCTGCTGTGTTGTATCTGGCTGGTTATGAAAATTGGGGGGGGGGACCCGATATCGTTTTTTACAATTATTTTTTATTTCATTTTTTTTAAATGACGTGGGGTCCCCCCCATTTTTTATAACCAGCCAGATACAATAAAGCAGCCGCAGCCTAGCATTACCAGTGTGGGAAGGGCCACTGTTTTTGGCCTTTCCCCTCCTGATAATACCAGCCTGCGGCTACCCCATTGCCCGACCATCACTACAGATGGTCAAGTACTGGATAGTCCCCGCTCTTCCCAGCACCCCTGGTGGCGGTGGGTACCGGAGTAATAAAGGGGGTTAGTGTTCGCCTCTGCATCAGCTAACACTAAGCCCCGCCTTAGCAATGGATGCTGTCAATCAGCCGGCGGCCATTACTAAGGCGGTAGTAATATAGTTTAAAAAAAAACACAAAGACATAGAAAAAATATTTTATTGAAATAAAAAAAAAACACACAACCCTCATTAACCATTTTATTGATAATAATAAAATAGCCGTCATCTAAGTAGTCCTGGAATCCGCCGTAGTCCAATGACCGAACCTTATAAGAAAACACACAAAAAATGATTAGTAACACATGTGTTAGGCTTAGATACAGGGCCCATGTGTGATACTGTCTGTGGGACCCTGTATCTAAGCCTACCATAAGGTAGGCTTAGATACAGGGTCCAGCAGACAGTAATGTTATACAGTATAAGATTACTGTGTGCTGGGGCCCTGTATCTAAACCTGTAGTGTGGTAGGCTTATATACAGGGCCCATCAGACAGGATCACACATGGGCCATGTATCTAAGCCTACCATGTGATTGGCTTAGATACAGGGCCCAGCAGCCAGGATCACACAATCTGTGATCCTGTCTAATGGGCCCTATAAGCCTGCTACATCGTAGGCTTAAAGGGGTTGTGCAGTCCCTAAACATTGATGGCCTATCCTCAGGATAGGCCATCATTAACTGATGTGTCAGGGTCCGTCTCCCGGGACCCGCCAATCAGCTGTTTTGAAGGAGCCGCAGCACTCGTACGAGAGCTGCTTCACCTTCATTTCCCTTACTCGCTCACACTGTGAATCGCCGACACCGATTCACAGTGTGACCGGAATGAAGGGGCAAACAGCTCTCGTACGAGTGCTGCAGGTCCCGGGAGTCGGACCCCGCCAGTCAGGGCTACTAATCTTACCTTCCTCTTCGGCCACGGCGTAGGTTCTGTCCTCTCGATGTTGTGCACGGCGCATAGTGCTGTGACATGCGCTGCGCACAGCGCTTGACGTCAGGACCTCCACTGCGATCCGGAACCAGGAAGGTAAGTAGAGTCTGTTACTATAGTAACAGGGGCCCGCGGCTTCGGGGCCCAGTCGCAATTGCGACCGCTGCGACCCCTATAGCTACGCCAGTGGGAAGAACCCATCAACGGAAAGGCAAACAGAAACCATAGCTACCGTTTACATTACCATTGCTTTCAATGTTTATGCTTCCATTGCAAATGGTTTCCGTTTGTCTCCGTTCCGTACGGTTTCCGTTTTTTTGACAGAATCAATAGCCCATGGTTTGATTTCATGGGTTCCCCTGATGAAAAGGTCTGACTGAAGCCATCCCGACGCATTGTGAACAGGCCCTAATTCAGCATTTCGGCCAGACTTTGTCTAAAACCGTCCCTGGGCTCAGATATCAGACAGATCCCTTTGGCATTTCCAATAACTGCTGTAGAGTAAAGTCATACTTTGCTAGCAAATGTATAACAGACAAAAAAAAACACACCACTGTTCGCTTGACCTATTACTTCTGTGTGACCTCTAAACAGATGATTACACATTGCTAGTGTTAAAGAGGCTCTGTCACCAGATTTTGCAACCCCTATCTGCTATTGCAGCAGATAGGCGCTGCAATGTAGATTACAGTAACGTTTTTATTTTTAAAAAACGAGCATTTTTGGCCAAGTTATGACCATTTTTGTAATTATGCAAATGAGGCTTGCAAAAGTCCAAGTGGGTGTGTTTAAAAGTAAAAGTCCAAGTGGGCGTGTATTATGTGCGTACATCGGGGCGTTTTTAATACTTTTACTAGCTGGGCGCTGTGAAGAGAAGTAACATCCTCTTCTCTTCAGAACGCCCAGCTTCTGACAGTGCAGATCTGTGACGTCACTCACAGGTCCTGCATCGTGACGGCCACATCGGCACCAGAGGCTACAGTTGATTCTGCAGCAGCATCAGCGTTTGCAGGTAAGATCGACTTACCTGCAAACGCTGATGCAGCTGCAGAATCAACTGTAGCCTCTGGTGCCGATGTGGCCGTCACGATGCAGGACCTGTGAGTGACGTCACAGATCTGCACTGTCAGAAGCTGGGCGTTCTGAAGAGAAGAGGATGTTACTTCTCTTCACAGCGCCCAGCTAGTAAAAGTATTAAAAACGCCCCGATGTACGCACATAATACACGCCCACTTGGACTTTTACTTTTAAACACACCCACTTGGACTTTTGCAAGCCTCATTTGCATAATTACAAAAATGGTCATAACTTGGCCAAAAATGCTCGTTTTTTAAAAATAAAAACGTTACTGTAATCTACATTGCAGCGCCTATCTGCTGCAATAGCAGATAGGGGTTGCAAAATCTGGTGACAGAGCCTCTTTAATGTGAAATGAATCACACTGTCCAGCACTTGCCTCCAGTAGTTTTTTTGTTTTCTAATTTCCCTTTAGTTTTCTTCATCTACAGTATAATGACTGCACCACTACTGTATCAATATGCAAGCATGAATGTGCTGCATGGAGCCTTCATGATAATGCACTGCCTGTGTCAGATGAGACCAATTTCTCAATCCATTCACCTATGCTGAATTGTAGGCACCAGAGCTACGATCTGCTAAATGCCAGCATGGTTCACAGTAGACACAGTCTAGTTTTGGGAAATAGCACAACTATAAATGTTGGAGCAATACTCCAACTTGTGTTCTCTTAATATAAAATATAAAATCCCTGTTTTCCGTCTCAAGGAAATTTTATGAATGGCCTACAGGACACCTGAGAAATTCTATATCTTTTGGCTTGACTGCAAGTAATATTTGATGGGAAATGACCACAGTCAGTTGGAAATGTATTTGCAACTGTAGCAGGACTTTCAACAGCTACAATTATTTCATCCAGATATAGTTTATGGAAGATTCCTCGCTCTCTATAGTACCGGTTACACAAAGTTCATTAGTTGAAGTGTCTCTGAGCACTCTGTTGTAACTTCAGCATTTATATTTGGAGAGTTTTCATTCTACTCACCCTGGGCACTTGCCTGTGCACCCCTATCATATTCTTCTATGAGGCTAATCTGTCCACTGTCACCAGAAGTGCTTCCACAGGGGGCTGATATCTCACTATGTTCTTTCTCAGATTGTTTAATATGCTGATATACAGAAAAAAGGAGTCTCCAAGGCGCTGCTGCACTAGGAAGGTAATAGGCATAAACGATATGTAATATTCAAGCGATTTATTGAAAACAAGGCTACGTGTTTCAATGCCGCACCGGCATCTTCATCAGGCCATAAAAGTTTTTTATAGCCTGATGAAGATGCCGGTGCGGCATTGAAACGCGTAGCCTTGTTTTCAATAAATCGCTTGAATATTACATATCGTTTATGCCTATTACCTTCCTAGTGCAGCAGCGCCTTGGAGACTCCTTTTTTCTGTATATCAGCATATCTTCTGCAGTTTTCCTTGGAACACCGGCACTGACTCCTGGCAGCAGCAGCTACTATTCTCTCAACTGTCCGTTATCCTCTTATCCTAGGTGAGCACCTATTTGGATTTTTGGATATTGTACCTCTATTGCCCGGGTAATCTACACTATGTGGCGCTGTGTTTTCTTTCTCCTATCAGATTGTTTAAGAAATGAACACATTTTTGGGAATTTAGCTGTCTGTGCTGATACTTCCTTTTTTTCGTCTGTGCTTTTGAGCACCACTTTTTGGATTTGGACCAGGCGCCATTCTGAAAAAGTAGATGATAATTTATGCTTACTGTGATACCATTATAGCCTATTTAACAACTATAATATTATACCATATAAATAATTATAAAAACATTTTGCAACAAAGTTGTACTATAAAGTGTATACCAATCAACAAAAAATAACGGACACCAAAATGTATACCAAAATGAAAACTGTCTTTTGGGATCTCTTTGTGTCCATTATTGAATCATTCGTTGCTTACGTTATTCTGCTACTATAACGGAGCAGAACAACGGAAGCCAGTGCTAGTGTGAACCTAGTTTTCATGGCTCAGGGCAACAACAACCCTCATTTACCCTTTCCCAACGCAGCCATTTTTCAGATTTAATTTTTTTTCCTCCCCTCCTTCCAAAAGCCATAACTTTTTTTTATTTTTTCCATCTATATAGCCGAAGGAGGGCTTGATTTTTGCGCTCCAAGTTGTAATTTTTTATGGCAAGCTCAGTACATATATAATGCATGCTCAGTACATATGTACAGCAGAAGAACCAAGCTTAGTACATAAATACAGCAAGCTCAGTACAAATCAAGCTTAGTACATAAATACAGCACCAGAATAAAGCTCAGTAAAAAAAATACAAGACCAGAACCAAGATCAGTATATATATACAACACCAAAACTAAGCTCAGTACATATATACAGCACCAAAACCAAGCTCAGTACATGTAGATATGTTTTAAGCTTGGTTGTTATGATGTATATATGTACTAAGCTTGGTTTTGGTATTGTATTTATGTACTGTGCTTGGTTCTAGTGCTGTATATATGTACAGAGCTAGGTTCTGGTGCTGTATTTATGTACTGAGCTTTGTTGTGGTGCTGTATGTATGTACTAAGCTTTGTTGTGGTGCTGTATATATGAACTAAGCTTTATTGTGGTGCTGTATATATATGTACTGATCTTTGTTCTGGAGTTGTATTTATGTACTGAGCTTTGTTCTGGCGCTGTATATATGTATTGAACTTTGTTCTGGTGCTGTATATATGTACTGAGCTTGGTTCTGTTGCTGTATATATGTACTGAGCTTTGTTCTGGTTCTGTATATATGTACTGAGCTTGGTTCTGGTGCTGTATTTATGTACTTAACTTTGTTCTGGCACTGCACATATGCACTGAGCTTCGTTCTGCTGCTGTATATATGTACTGAGCTTGGTTGTGGTTCTGTATATATATATATATATACTGTGCTTTGTTCTGGTGATGTATATATGTACAGAGCTTTGTTCTGGTGCTGTATATATGTACTGAGCTCCTATGTCCTTTTTACAATGTGGAGCCCAAAACAGAATTTCATATTCTAGATGTGGCCTTTGAAGGGATTTATAGAGGGGTAATATTACATTTGAATCACAGGTTTTTATCTCTCTTTTTATACACCTTAAAATCCAAATTGCTTTTGCAGCTGCTGCCTGACATTGAGTTTTGCTGCTTAGCTTATTCGTTACTAGAATACCCAGGTCCTTCTATTGTTCCGTTATCCCCAGTTTTATTCCATTTAATGTATATGACTTAATGCTATTACTGCGTCCTAAGTGCATTACTTTACATTTATCAACATGTAATTTCATCTGCCATGTTTCTGACCATGCCGCCAGCTTATCTAGTTATTTCTGTAATATTTTAAAGTCAAGCTGAGTTTTAAGTATTCTACAAAGTTTTGTATCGTCAGCAAAAACTGACACCTTGCTATCAATCCCATCCACAAGGTCATTAATATAGAGATTAAAAAGAATTGGACCTAACACCGATACTTGTGGTATCCCGCTGCTGACTTCAACCCACTTTGAGTAAGTTCCATTTATAACAACTCTTTGTTTTCTGTCCCGTAACCAATTCTTTACCCACTTGTATACATTTTCCCCCAGTCCCTGTGTCTGTAGCTTCAGAATAAGACTGTTGGGTGGAACAGTATCAAATGCTTTTGCAAAATCCAAATAAATCACATCAGCCGCATGACGAGCATTCAGATTTGCACTGACTACCTCATAGAAACCGAGCATGTTAGTTAGGCACGACCTGTTTTCATGAATCCATGCTGGTTATCAGTTATTAGACTATTCACGCTATATATTTTTGTAGTTCATCTCTTAGAATACCCTCAAATACTTTACATACCACAGATGTCAAACTTACTGGACGATAGTTACTCGGTTCCGCCTTCTTACCCTTCTTAAATATTGGTACAACATTAGCCGTCCTCCAATCCTGTGGCACTGATCCTGTTACAAGAGATTCTAATAAGATGAGATACAGTGGTCTGTCCAATACTGAGCTCAATTCCCTTATTACTCGTAGATTAATTTCATCTGGGCCAGGGGATTTATCAATATTTAATTTGCTCAGATGCAGATGCACTTCCTCCTGTGCTAAGCAGGTTATATTGGGTGGGGAACCTTTATCACTGTCCCCCTGAATATCTTGTACTGGCAGGTCATCAGTGAACACAGAGGAAAAGTACATGTTTAATATCTCAACCCTCTCTTTGTCCTCAACAATTATATTCCCATGCTTATCTTTAAGAGGGACAATATTATCAGATTTTTTCTTTTTGGCATTAATGTATTTATAACATTTTTTGGGATTAATTTTAATGTTGTTAGCAATTTGTTTTTCTGTAGATAACTCTGCTAACTTGATTTCATTTTTACATTTTCTACTGAGATCTTTGTAAGCCTGGAATGCTTCTGCTGAGCCCTCAGCCTTCAATATGTACTGAGCTATGTTCTTGTACTGTATTTATATGCTGAACTTGGTTCTCGAGTTGTATATATGTAATGAGCTTCACTTTGGTGCTGTATATCTGTATTGAGATGTCCCCGTAAAGTCCTCCTTAGATAGTAGCGTTCCCTGTAGTTAGTGCCCCCTGTAGCGTCCCCTGTAGTGTCCCCTGTAGATAGGGCCCCCTGTGGTGTTGTTATTATTATTATCATTGCCTGTAGATAGTAACCCCTGTAGCGTTCCCTGTAGATAGTGCCCCCTGTAGCGTTCCCTGTAGATAGTGCTCCCTGAGGTGTTCCCTGTAGATAGGGCCCCTATATAGTCCTCCCCTGTAATTAGTGCCCCCTATATAGTCCTCCACTGTAGTTAGTGCCCCTATATAGTCCTCCCCTGTAGTTAGTGGCCCCTATATAGTCCTCCCCTGTCATTAGTGGCCCTATATAGTCCTCCCCGGTAGTTAGTGGCCCCTATATAGTCCTCCCCTGTAGTTAGTGGCCCCTATATAGTCCTCCCCTGTAGTTAGTGCCCCTATATAGTCCTCCCCTGTAGTTAGTGCCCCCTATATAGTCCTCCCCTGTAGTTAATGTCCCCTATATAGTCCTCCCCTGTAGTTAGTGTCCCCTATAGTCATCTGCTGTAGTTAGTGCCCCCTATATAGTCCTCCCCTGTCATTAGTGCCCCTATATAGTCCTCCCCTGTAGTTAGTGTCCCCTATATAGTCATCCCCTGTAGTTAGTGTCCCCAATAGATAAGGCCCCAACACTGCTCACAGTAATAGGAAAAAAGACAAAAAATTATATGTCTACCTGTCCCGTTTCCGTGCCGTCTTCCAGCGACGCCAGTCCTCCTCTAGCGGAATGACGCAGCAGTGCGATGACGTCATTGCTCCGACTGCATCATTGCTAAAGCGCTGAATGGCGAGGCATCATGTGCCGCGCCAGGGCAGCACTAGTCAGCTTCTAAGGACGGGGATACAATTCAGTGCAGGGGGCCAGTTCCAGTTTTGTGTATGGCTGGGATGGGGGGAATGACCCTACCACTAAAAAATCAAATAACTTTTTTTAGCTTTATATCAAATACTTGATCAATGATGCAAATACACAATTGTACTCTTCGTAAAATGTCTTTAAAGGGAATGTGTCGCTAGAATTTTTTTTTGAGTTGAATAGTTAGTAAATACATGATTGGACATTGTTCTAATTTTTTTAATTTTTTCACAAGTCAGGAAATATTATAAATTAGATTCTAATTTATAAAATTTCCATGTGCTGGTCATTAGAGGGAGCAATTCCCAAAATTGCAGCATTGGCATGTGGTAAAGCAACCACATTGCTTTATGCTGCAAAATTTGAGAAGACACACTTGCTCTAGTGTGCTCAATTAATCCCCCTCCTTTATCCTGGCTAGTGCCAGGAGAAAGGAGGGGGTTGAATGTTCAAACCTCCTACACTGTGTGCAGCCATTTTTTGAGCGAATGCACAGTATAGTAGGCTTACATACAGTGGTAATCACACACTAAAACACGAACATACACAGACATAACTTACCTGCTCCTTCCGCCGCCACTGCCGCCGCTCCCTCCGCTCCTAGTGCTTGCTTCTGAACACATGTCCGGAAGCCGCGACCGGAAGTAGTCATCTTACTGTTCGGCCGCGGCTTCTGGTCCACATGAAAATGGCGCCGGATGTCGCTTGGCCGAAGACCTTCCTTTTGGACTGTGTGGGAACGGCGCATGCGCCGTTCCCAAACAGACGGCGTACGCTATAGTGAATGGAACGGCTCCCGTTCGCATTCTCTATGGGGATGTATGTGCCGTATTCCATCTCTGTATGTGTCGTTAATCGACACATACAGAGATGAAAAAAAAAATGGCACCATAGGGGCCATAGTGAAGTAAAAGTTAGAAAAAAAAAGTAAAACACAAACACACAAATAAATAAAATTTATTTTAATAAAACACTAAAAGCAAATTGATATAAAAAAAATTTTTTTTGCGACACCTGTCCTTTAAGACTAAACTCCTAGTATAATTTCTTTACCTTCTGTCCTTTTCATTTAAAATTAACATATAGTGATGTCCCTGCTAACTCTGGGGTTAGGAGCTCAGTGAGCATAGTTACTCAATGCTTTACAACTTTTCCTGTACTATTGAGATAGCTGTCAGTCACTGAGTAGGACCACCCACTGGACTATAATCCCAGAGTTAGCAAGCAGTTAAAGAGGCTCTGTCACCAGATTTTGCAACCCCTATCTGCTATTGCAGCAGATAGGCGCTGCAATGTAGATAAGAGTAACGTTTTTATTTTAAAAAAACGAGCATTTTTGGCCAAGTTATGACCATTTTTGTAGTTATGCAAATGAGGCTTGCAAAAGTCCAAGTGGGTGTGTTTAAAAGTACAAGTCCAAGTGGGTGTGTATTATGTGCGTACATCGGGGCGTTTTTAATACTTTCACTAGCTGGGCGCTCTGATGAGAAGTAACATCCTCTTCTCTTCAGAACGCCCAGCTTGTGACAGTGCAGATCTGTGACGTCACTCACAGGTCCTGCATCGTGACGGCCACATCGGCAGCAGAGGCTACAGTTGATTCTGCAGCAGCATCAGCGTTTGCAGGTAAGATCGACTTACCTGCAAACGCTGATGCTGCTGCAGAATCAACTGTAGCCTCTGGTGCCGATGTGGCCGTCACGATGCAGGACCTGTGAGTGACGTCACAGATGTGCACTGTCACAAGCTGGGCGTTCTGAAGAGAAGAGGATGTTACTTCTCTTCAGAGCGCCCAGCTAGTGAAAGTATTAAAAACGCCCCGATGTACGCACATAATACACACCCACTTGGACTTGTACTTTTAAACACACCCACTTGGACTTTTGCAAGCCTCATTTGCATAATTACAAAAATGGTCATAACTTGGCCAAAAATGCTCGTTTTTTTAAAATAAAAACGTTACTGTAATCTACATTGCAGCGCCTATCTGCTGCAATAGCAGATAGGGGTTGCAAAATCTGGTGACAGAGCCTCTTTAAATAAAAACTCACAACACTATATATCTCTCTGCTTAGCTCGACCTGCTCTATGACATGCTGACAGTAGATCAGACGGCATGTTGAACATCACAGATTAAAATAATAAAACATTTTTGTAGCTTTAAAAATAATTTTCAATTTATCAGGAAACCTAGCATGCATGCATGCACTGCCGGCCTTAGGATAGATGGTAATTTTCTTTCGGCACCTCACCACCTTTTTAAAAAAATGCCCCATAAAAAAGTACAAAGCACCCACACAGTATAATGCCCTTTTAAGTGCCCACACACAGTATAATGCCTTTTTAATGCTCCCACACAGTATAATGCCCCCCACGCAGTATAATGTCCCTTTCATGCCCCCATACACTATAATGCCTCCATAGTTGCCCCACAGAGTATAATGCTCCCATAGCTGCCTCCACACAGTATAATGCCCCGTTTAGTACCCCCACTCAGTATAATGCCTCCTTTACTACCCCCACACAGTATGATGCCCCGTATTGCCTTCTTCCACAGTATAATGTCCCACATATTTTAATTTCCCCCAAGTGCCTCCACAGAATATAAATAAAGTCTTGGTGCCTGGATGCCCGGGGAGCGAGCGGTGGTTGGTTTTTACTCACTGCTCCTTCTCTGCTTCGGCCCCGAATCTGCGCTGAGTCTGACACACATTGCATTATAATGTCACGTCAAGGCACCGGAGAAGAGAAGAAGCGTCGGGGCCAGAAGGCAGCTGCAGAGTCGTCAGGCCTGGGCACTTCAGATATGCAAGGGGTGCGGAGGCAGCGCAGCACCCTCTTCCTCTTGCTGGAGTGATGCGTCCTGTGTGATCACACAGGTCGCACACAATAAAGGCCGGCCCTGCATGCATGCATTTAATTCCCTGTACTGATATCAAGCAATGTACATCCATGCTCATAGAAGGTAATGTGAGAATAGTAGTGGTAATGTAACAGAGATTCTTTTTTTTTGTAGGATTAAATCAGCGCAGGTGTGGTCTCCTAGGCTTTCTATTGTCATAATAAATATTACTATTATGCCAAAAATGTGTGACCTATTCTTTTAAGATGGGCTCTTTGGCTACTATTCCTCTCAGGCCATTTACATTGCTGTCCACTGCTCTCTTTAAATCTCAGCAATGTGAGAGGCACAACTTTTATGATGCTTTCTGCTGAGATGAATCATAGAATTATTTGTGAAAGCGAGAATGTGGCGGATGATTATTGAGATTAAAGAGGCCATAAAATACAATACATCCATAGCTCTTTAATATTTAATGATATTTTTCTGCCAGATCTGGTGAAAACAAATTATTTCCACTGTTTTTCTGTAATAACATTATTATTATTATTATTATTATTTTTATTTTTTTTAAAAAGACAATATTTTGTTTTTCCCAAATTCAGTTAGTGAGCTTCTGTGCAGCTTATCTATACAGCCTTCCTAAATAGGGCACAAGATCATCTCATCACCCTCATCCGTTAGTATTGACCTTGCCCCAATTTGTAGATTTGCATAAAACAGAGAACGAAAGAATATGTTTCCTAATTATTTGTTTGCATGTCTTACAACCGTAGGCATCGATGTGAAGCTAGAGATCCTTATCCTTGTCAGTACAAACAGGGCATGCAAGGACTAGGAGGTCAATCCTGTGTGTGCCCTTGTGGTGACAAAGAGGTTAAACTATACATTTTGTGTAATCAATGAAAACACTTATGATCAATGAATGCCCATATGTCCCCTCTGATGTTCACAGTTCAACCATCTATCCCTTCTTCTAAACTGGTGGGCTTATTTATTTTTCCACAGGGGATTATCTCGGCCATCTTAACCAAGTGTACAAGGGATGAAGGATTTATCCCCATCAATAAAAACCTCTGGTAAGTGCTTCTAAGCCAAACTGGAACATTTGCTGTAACAAAGCCTGGTCATTATTCAGTCCAAACTTAAACATTAACAGCTCCACATACGCGACGATTTCATGGTAAGAAAGGTTTGTGGAGCCCCGGGGCAGCATTACCATTAATAAACTGGTTATTTCCGTCTCAAGTGGCCAAATTAATTACCCACTACTACTTCTCACCTTATTCATTGTAAATCATATAATGACCATGTAGGGTTTATTTGGTGAGAAATCTGGCTTTGTGATGTGATAATGTATTTTTATTGTATGACCATAGATAGTGAACCATGAAAATATTGGATACGTGAAGGCAACATTCTGAATAATATGAAATGTGTCAAGGATTTAAATATTCAAATGTCATGCAAGAGTTGGGCTTAGGCTTTGTTCATCCTGGTAATAATGGATTTCATCAGGCTTTCCAGTATTTGGGGACACCATGAATATCTGGTCTCCGAAACTCTACTTGCTATCAAAAATACTGGAACTCTGATGGAACACATTAAAGTCAATTGGATCTGTCAGGATTCGACGTTATCTGATCAAAAATGGATCCAGAATGGCTGTCACGGCTCTATTATAAAAGGAAGGCATCACAATAATGTAAAAATGTATTGTAAGGCTACATTCATAAGAGTGTATCAGATTCACGTGCGTGAAAAACACGCGTGAATCTGGTCCCTGTGTTGTGTTATGCATCAGTGTGCTTTGCGAGTGGCATGCGTTGTTCATGCACTCGCAAAGCATATCTTTTTTTATTTTTTATTATTTTCAATTGATTTGATGCACAAATCACGCACCGCACACGAATGTGCATGCGTGTGCGGTGCGTGTTTTTCACGCACCCATTTACATCAATGGGCGCGTAGGTGCGTGATAATTCCTGCATGTGTGAACGGCCTCATTGAAATCAATGGGTCCGTGTGCTGCGAGTGATTTCCATGCACAGCTCACGGACGTTATTCACATTTGTCTGAATGAGCCCTTAAGGCCATAGGTTATACATATATTATCGAAATGTGGAGCTCCATAGGAACAAGAACACTTCACAGAGCTGAGATTGAACCAGCAGCTAATATGGAATAAGCATAATGTATTAACATTTCAGGCAGACAGATTAACCTTATTAGAGGTGAGGCTGGGTTCACATTTATGTAGGAGGCTGTGTTCAGAGCTACCATCGTAAATTCTGTCAAAATGATAGACATCAAAATAGAACACAACAGACGCAATTAAGTCAATGGGGTCCGTCAGATACCGTAGGTATCCGTTTTACGATGGATACGGCACTGTGTTGTGGTTTTCATTATAAAAGGAAGCCAGTATAGCAGACGACACATTACAATAAATATGACAATATAGAAAAGCGTGAACAGATTTTTGTTTCCAGTCTTCAAATTGTGGCTTTTTTCGATGATACTGTGTGTTTTGGCCAAATTAAATGTTGCTATCTCCATCGCACCATATTGACCCGCTTTGGGTTATTGCGGTACTGTGTTTCAAAGAAAATTATCAAGTGTCATTATAGTCAGTTGATATTTGTTTGTTTGTTTCTATCGTGTATACCATACCCCTAAAGTAATATGAAATTTTAATTTTGCGTATACATTAACTATAGGGGGTGCAAGAGGTACCTGGAGCCTGAGGGGCCCAACATACTCCTTCTGCCCCATATGAAAATACCAGTACTCTAAATAATGTGTGATAGTTGCTCACTATCTTACAGTTTGTATTGAGGCCATGATCTTAAAGGGGTTGTCCACTACCGGACATCTGATGAACTATACACCGGATAGGTGGACACCCAGACCCCGCACCGATCAGCTGCTCCGGCTGCCTGCAGGCACCGGATATCATTGCACAGAATGCAATGCACAGAGCCGGAAGCAGTTGGCTCCGTACACTGCATAGCGGCTGAGCTGCAGAACTGCACCTCTGTTCCTATTCACTTGAAGAGGAGCAGAGCTGCTATTACATGACCGGAGCCATCTGCTTCCGGCATGGACGTCCGGTGGCCGGAGGCAGGCGGAGTAGCTGATCGTGCGGGGTCTGGGTGTTGGACTCGCCCCGATCATATACTGATGACCTATCCGGTGGATAGATCATCAGTTGTCTGGCAGTGGACAACTCCTTTAAGGCTTATGGTCCACATCAACAGGTCAAAGATTTTGGCAGGTTTAAATTCTATCAGCAAACTGCTCCGTAGCCAATTTGCTAATAATTTCTGTAAATTAGCTGTTTATTATGAAGTATAACAAAAATAATAGCAGCTAAGCTCAAGGCAATTGCATCTTTAGACTCCACTTACATTAAACCCACAGACCTAAACAACAGTATGACCATAGGAGATAAACTTCCAAAATAGCTGGTGCCCATCCCTGCTTCAAACCATTCATATCAAGATAAAAATATAACATATTTTCAGAAAGGTGGTCTGAATTTTGGAACAGATTTATTGAGACACAAATTTACATATTCTATGTCCAAAATACATAAATGAAATGCAAAAACACAAGTGCTAGATTTATCAACTTCCCCCTCAACTCCTCATGCTCACCATTCTTACACCCAAGAAGGCACTTGACAGCTTTACAGGAGAACTAAAAATCAATACACAGTTACTTACAAGCATTCAGTATGCAGATGGTGTAGGCAGCCCTTCAACAGACAGATAAATGGCTTTTAGGAAGTATTAAAATAAAGTAGCACAGATGAGTACTATCAAGGAAGAGTGTACTGGAAAGGTTCCCTTATGTGATTTATTTAATTTCTATAATGTATTCACTGTGTGCAGCAATGAGATGAGTGTAAGAACATCCCAGCTGTATATGTTGTGAATCCAGGGCTTGAAGATCAGTTGTGTAATACACAAAAATCTAAAATACATGATTTCATGCATCAGGGCACTGGCTATAAACATTGATTTACTGATACAATTTTATCGAGTGTCAGGACTTTCTTGTGTCCACATTATGTTTGCAACTTTGAACTTTCTTACTACATAATACATATAGTTTTGAAAGGGTATGGGATTACATGGCGGCACAGTAGCAATCATTTCTACCCTGCAGCCACCGCACAAATTGTACATAATGTGTATGCTACTCCCATGTTCATATACAAATTCTTCCATGCCCATTTTTCAAGGATTGCTCAAATCGTGTGAGAGCTGTAACTAAGAGGCTATGCCCACTCCCCTTGCAGTCAACCCCTGGGTACCACATAAGCAACAGTTAATTGCGTAATTACATAGTTACATAATTGATAAGGTTGAAAAAAGACACAGGCCTATCAAGCCAACCTATAATGCTACCATTTTGATCCAGAAGAAGGCAAAAACCCCCATGAGGTTGATGCCAATTGCCTCATTAGGGAAACAATTCCTCCCTGACTCCAAATATGACAATCAGAATAAATCCATGGATCAACGTCCCATCTCCATAATCTAGTACTCATATTGTATTTTTCTAGAAAAGCATCAAGGCCTTTCTTAAACTAGCTCAATAAATCAACCATCACAATTGCTAACATATAGAGAGGGGATGTACAACACTCTAGAACAGGTTAGGGGAGCAGGGCATGGTTCTTACCTGATTTACAGTTGTAGAGTACCTCCACTTTAGACATCCTTAAATATTAGGGAATTGCTTGAACATCAAATTCTTGTCGGAAGGCGGGGTGCCAAAAAATGTTTAAATTCACTGCAGTTTCCCGGAGGTCCCGTCAGTAATTTATACACTGATGTAGCAAATGGAGCCCAGACTATAGACAATGTTAAAACAATCTATAGCTTGCTAATGGGCTGTAGGGGAAATCCTTAGGTGCTTGAAAACTGACAATCTCTACGGGTCTTTTTCTAGATTGATCCCAATTCGAATGTGGTATATAGTTAATAACAATATATCAGCTATTTTATACAATTTCTCCACATTTTATGTAAAGTAGATGCAATTACCATATTTTTCGGACTATAAGACGCAGTTTTTGGCAAGAATAAATCTTGCTAAAAAGTCCCTGCGTCTTATAATCGGCAGTCAAGGGACCCGGCAACGCCGGGCCCCCTGACCCATGATGTGCCGGTACATCATGGAGCGGGGAGGGGATAATGTTTGGAGCGGCCTCACGCGCTGATATAACACGATGGACCAACACTGTTGCTCAGTGTCCAAAGTCCTGTTTTCAGATGAAAGTAAATTTTGCATTTCATTTGGAAATCCAGGTCCCAGAGTCTGGAGGAAGAGTGGCGAGGCATCAATCCAAGTTGCTTGCGGTCCAGTGTGAAGTTTCCACAGTCAGTGATGGTTTGTGGAGCCATGTCATCTGCTGGTGTTGGTCCACTGTGTTACCTGAGCATTTTTTTAATACTTCCCTCTTTGCATCCCAACGCTCATAACATTTTATTTTGTGTACGACACAGTTGTATTAGACTTTGTTTTTTGCGTAAAGAGTTATACTTTATGTAGATACCATTTTTTGGTAAATACATTATCGTTTAATTTATATAAATTTTGATTTTTGGCGAAAATGTAGAAGAAAAGCAGTTCCGCTGCTGTTTTAATATTCTTTTTTTACACCATACACCGATCATCATAAATAATGTTATACAGTTGTTGTTCAGGTTGTTACGGTCATGGCTATACCAAATATTTCTATATTATTTCATGTTTTGGGACTTATATATAAAAAAGCTTATTTATTGTAAAAAAAAAATGTGCGTTTCTGTGTATTTTTTAACTTTTTTTTATTTATTTAAAATTAATGTTTTTTTTTTATTTATTTAAAATTAATGTTTTTTTTACATTAATTTAACTTTTTTTTTTAATCCCATAAAGGGATTTTTAATTTTAATTTTAATTTTTTAACTGTAATGTACTGGCATATATTTATATGCTAGTACATTAGCCTGTGTATTGATTGTACACAGGCAGTTGTTAGGGCATACCTAAGTATGCCCTAACAACAGGGAATATGTTCAGACAGCCCTGGGGTCTTTTAATGGACCCTGGGCTGTCTGGCCATACAAGTTATGGGCTTTGATCGCGTCACAGGGATTTTCTTTAAAGCGATCAAAGGGCAGTCCCCCCTCTTATTTACTTTGAATGCCGCGATCAGCTTTGATCGCGGCATTCAAGGGGTTAACGGCGGAGAGAAGAGGTTTATTTTCTCTCCGCCGTTAGAGCGGGGCTGCAGCTATGTATTACAGCCATTGTCCCGCACCCAATCATGTGCGGACACGGCTGTCACACAGGACGAGAATGCTCGTCCTAATGCGCGGAGTACCCGCCGCTCAAGATGAGCATTCTCGTCCTGTGTTGGCAACTAGTTAATAAATAAATGTATTTAATAAGACTACAGCTGAGAGGTCCTTGAAGGCATACCCCCTTTTGGTCTTAAGCAGGTCTTTACATTGCACCTGACCCAAGGATAACTTTCTTTAAGACCTGTAACCCTTCCTGGAGACCTTGCCCACATGAATTGAACCATAGTTGAAAGTGATCCACCGTGGCAAAAAACTCCACAAACCAATTAAATAACTTTATTTTCTTTCCACTCTGCCTTCAAAGACCCCTTTCTTCCATGCTGCTGCAACAAAGAAAATTGCTATCAAAGAAAATAACTGCACAAAACATGAGTCCCAAGTCACCACGGACACACCTGCCATGACAGAAGCAACCAAATATATGAAATATAGATTCCCTGCCTCATTTGTTGCAACATTTTTATTTTTTATTTGATTTGTAGGGTGGGTGGGAATCTTCTTCTTTGCAGCTCCCAGGATGAAAGGACTGTTATCCCCCTCAACCCCCCTTTTTTTAACCTATAAAAGTTCCTCATCAAACAAAACATTACCCCAGGTTAACCCATTAAAACCAACTCTTACATTATCACCTTATATCTCCCGCTAATGCTCCCTCTGTCATGATGCTCCCTACATTACACCTTCGGTTACATTGCGGGGCTTACTGTTGATGTGCACGTGTCTTGTATAGATGGAGGTTGGGTGCTTAGAATCATTTCATCTGGTGGTACCAAAGAACTTCAGTCTGATGCTGTATACAAGTCTTTAAAGAGGACCTGTCACCTCTCCTGACATGTCTAAATACTTGTATTCCCCATTAAATAACAATTCTGGGATATATTTTCTTAGAACTCTGTTTAACCCATTATTGACCGCCCCATAGTGTTTTTACGGCAGTCACTAACGCGCTTTATTCCGATGCATAGGCCTTCTTACGGCGCTGCATCGGAATAAATAAACAGAGCAGGGAGCCGTTAAATCTCCCTGCTCTCAGCTGCCAGAGGTAGCTGAGGGCTGGGGGCATCCCTGCTTGAACGGGTGAGATCGATATCAGTATCGATCTCACCCGCTTAACCCCTCAGAAGAGGCGCTCAATAGCGAGTGCCGCATCTGAATTGATTTAGAGAGGGGGAGGGAGCTCCCTCTCATCCGACCGGCACCCGGCGATAAGATCGCCGGGTGCCGGTGTCTTCTATGGCAGCTGGGGGGCCTAATAAAGGCCCCCAGGTCTGCCTATAGTGTATGCCGGCTAGGTCATTACAAAGGCATGGCCTAGCAGATTCCTGTCCGTCTTACACAGACAGGCATAATACACTGCAATACAGAAGTATTGCAGTGTATGATAAATGTGATTGGATGATCGCATAGTGAAGTCCCCTAGTGGGACTAGTAAAAAAGTAAAAAAAAAGTTTAATGAAAAGTTTTGTTTTTTTTAAAAAGTGAAAAAAAAAACAAAAAACACTTTTTCCCCTTACAAACTGCTTTATTATTAAAAAAACAAAATAAATTTAAAAAAGTTACACATATTTGGTTTCGCCGCGTCCATAATGACCCCAACTATAAAGTTATTACATCATTTAACCCGCACGGTGAACGTCGTAAAAAATAAAATAAGAAACAATGCAAATCTTGCTGTTTTCTTTGAATCCTGCCTTAAAACAAATGCGATTAAAAGTCGCATCTACTCCAAAATGGTACCAATAAAAACTACAAGTCGTCCCGCAAAAAAAAGCCCTCATACAACTGCATTGGCAAAAAAATAAAAACGTTACAGCTCTTCAAATAGAGACAAAAAAACTAATAATTTTGAAAAAAATGTCTTTTTACGGTGTAAATGTAGTAAAACATAAAAAAAACTATATACAATTAGTATTGTTGCAATCGCAACAACCCACTGAATAAAGCTATTGTGTTATTTATACCACATGGTAAACGGCGTAAATTTAGGACGCAAAAAGTGTGGCAAAATTGCAGTTTTTTTTCTATTCTGCCCCCAAAAAAAGTTCATAAAAGTTAATCAATCAATTCTATGTACCCCAAAATAGTGCTATTAAAAATTACAACTTGTCCCGCAAAAAACAAGACCTTGTACAGCTATGTCGACGCAAGAATAAAAAAGTTATAGCTCTTTGAATGAGACGATGGAAAAACTTAAAAAATTTCTTGGTCATTAAGGTCTAAAATAGGCTGGTCATTAAGGGGTTAATGGCATTCCTCTGTTATTCCTCCTAGAAATGTATAAGTGCATTAACAACTGGGTGTTGCCATTCCCCTTGTCAAAGGGGTGTGTCCTTGCACAGTCTTACTCTGTCAGCAGTGATTGGACAGTGTCAGTCTGTATAGGGTCACACCCCCAACTGGTAACACCCAGTTTTCAATGAATGAAACACTAGGAAGTATAACAGAGAAACAGCGAAACGTAGAGTTCTAAGTAAAGATGCTCCAGAATTGTTATTTCATGGGTAATGCAATTATGTACAAAAACAGACATGTCATGACAGCTGACAGGTGGGGAAAAAGGTAAAAATTAGGGTTTGAAATGCACGAAGTCCCAGATAGTATCTAAAATAGCTATTGTGTTCATGTCAATGCCTGTTACATCTATGAAGAAACTTGACCTTCTGCCCTCTTGGTCATTATAGGCATCAGCCGAGGATCTACAGAAGCCAGTTAGATTAGTGGCTGTTTTTAGTGGCTGTTTTCCAAGGGGTGGAAGATAAATGGTTTGGTATGACATTGTGAATAAGAAACTGCTTCTTTGAAGATAGTCAGAACATTTCATAAACTGCTGCATTTATTCGGTTACTTCATTACTGCATCTTGTCATTTGAGCTTGGTTTCAATTTCGATAACAATAAGTAGGTGCTTAGGACAAATGGTTCTTTGGATATATTACTTTATCCTTTTCCACATTCCAGGTCTCTGTCCTTCATCACAACACTCAGCTGCTTCTCCTTCCTTCTACTGGGGCTGATGTTTTATGTGATTGATGTGAGAAACTGGTGGGGAGGACAACCATTCATCTACCCAGGTATAATATCTCATCATGCTTATCTCACGAACAGATTTACTGTTACAACACGTCACTGTAGTAGAATAAATGCCTGACCCACAGAACTGGCATTCTAATTCAAAGTATATGCATTCACTCCCAGGCCACATTAGGCTTTGTTCACATCTGCATCAGGGCTCCGTTCTAACGTTCCGTCTGAGTTTTCCATCAGAACGGAGCCCTGACTGAAACAAACAGAAACCATAGGTCTTTGTTTCCATCACCATTGATTTCAATGGTGATGGATCCGGTGCAACTGATTTCCGTTTGTCTCCGTTGTGCAAGGGTTCTGTCGTTTTGTTGGAAGCAATACCGTAGGCTATGTTTGTTTCAGTCAGGGCTCCGTGTTGACGGAAAGCTCCAACGGAGCGTCAGAACAGAGCCCTAACGCAGCTGTGAACGAAGCCTTAACTATGTCTATTCATCGCATAAAGTGACAGGAAGACAGAAGAGGCCCTTTCATTGCTCAGTGACACTGACACATTAGCAAAAGAGACCTATGGTTTCTGGAGCCCATTCTTTTCACCACATGGTGACATGGGGTGGTGACATTGTGACATCAGATGAAGCTTCACACAACATGGTTACATAATAAATAGAGGAGATATCTACTGCTCATGTAGTTTTTTAGGACAGATTTGACTCACACCCATACATGGCCCATATTTTATTGCTTGTCGTCCCTTGTGTAGAGGTTATAGTTTTATTTACACAGGAATGGAAAGATGCCATTTATACTAATCTGACATTTATAGGACTTGAGGAATTGTAGAATGCGAGCAAAGTCTAGTGGAAAACTAAATTTTTATACTAAAAATGCCTAATAAAAATATCAGTCCCATGTAGGCAATCATTATAATGAATATTGTTCAACCACCATGTTCAATCAGTGTAGTTTTTTTAAGCACATCCCCAATTGCAAGAAAATAGTGTTTGTAACATGTAGCTCTCTTGTCACAATGAGGAACTGCACTGTAGAGCAAAATATATATTGTGAACTACAATTCCTATACATTACCAACTTCTACTGTTGCCAACAAAGAATACATTGTCGAGAAGATAGATCCTGCTTGTATTGTATTACTCAAGTAGTTGGAACCGTTCTTTGTGAATCAATAACCCTTATTGGACACAATGTACTGCTGATTTGCAGTGAAGAAGGTGCTCTATTATACTGGTGGCTTTACCTTCATGAGCACTTGGAGGGGTCCCTATTCATTGTGTCATCACTGTGTATATGATTAAGCAGAAATGAGGAAACTTACAAAATCTCCAGAAAGTGACGGATCATAATGTGTGTTGGCGACATAACAACCAGCATGTGTTTTGTTAATTGTTTTGTTTCTTATACCACATCCAGGAATGAATTCAATCTTCGTATACGTCGGACACTCACTTCTGGCTTCATATTTCCCATTTAACTGGGAGGTGAAAATCTGGACGTCTCATTATGAGTTCCTAGCTCAAGATCTTCTGGGCACCGCCATCTGGGTGTTCGTGTCCTACTTGCTGTATAGGAAGAAATTCTTCTTAAAGATTTAAAGACTGGTACCCTATCTAACACTATTTAGATTATCCCTGGATTTAAATTGACTCCAATATCAGTTGTAGATATATTAAGTATGTATCTGTATCATATTGTAGCTCCTGTAGCTCCTATAGAGTTGTAGTCTCCCCGTATTTGCAGAGGTTGTATCCCGGTTCTGACTCTATATCTATCCTAAGTTTGCACATATTTTCCCCTCTCGTTTCCTTGTCCATAGCACCATGATCAAATCTAGCATCAAAGTAGTTCCAGGTAATAATCGTACATAATGTTCTTTCTACTGTGTGGTGTTATATGTCCGACTAATGCTAGTAGGCATAACGCAAAAAAAATAAAACATAAAATAGATGTAAACAAACCAAAAATACTTTGGTTTGCATTAATGACCCTGTACTAAAGAAGGTAATGTTACTCTATGCGAGACATTCAGCCGATTTACTGGCATGGTGTCAGAAAAAAATAATCTGTTGCCCTGATCACTTCAAGTGCAGGTCTGGTTGAAAAAAGGGGTATAAGCAACTTTAGCTGCCAGGCCTACAGGTACTGCTGAATGCACAACATATTACTCTGCCCCTTTAACTAAGGCTTCGTTCACATCTGCGTCAGGGCTCTGTTCACAGGTTCCGTCCGTTGTTTTCGTCAGGGGAATCCGTGAACGGAACCCTGACCAAAACTAATGGATCTGTCACCATTGAAATCAATGGTGATGCAAACGGAAGCCTATGGTTTCCATTTTTTCCAGTCAGGCTTCCGTTCATGGGTTTCCCTGATGGAAAGCTCCGACGGAAACCATGAACGGAGTCCTGACCGAGATGTGAACGAGGCCTAAGCATCGTATGGGCATGCCTGAATTTGCATTGTTCTCTAACAATTGACTAATATTTCTCACCTCACTGATAGCAGTCAGAGCTAGTCCACACGTAACGGAATTTCTGCAGCAATTTCGTTGAAAGGAGATGGGGTTTTTTTTGCGGCAAAAACACACCATTTCCTGCATTTCTGACTGCAGAAAATGGTGCATATTTTGCTGTGCTTTTCACAATGTTGGGAGATGGTGACATCTCCACTGAAAAACGCAACAATTCAGTCCACTTTCCGCAGCAGGAATTGATATGATGTCCGAAAAATATGCACCGCAGGTCAATTTCTGCTTGGAATATTTACGCAACGTGTGGATGAGATTTGTAGTTCTCACCTACTTTGCTGCTACTGTATTCTGCTGCGTATTTTCCGTCTGCAATTCCGGATGGAAAATATGCAGCAATTCCGCTACGTGTGGACGAGCCCTAAAAGTGCTGCAGTAGTCGTAGTTGTGATAAGGGGCTTTACTCCCTTATTACATTTTCACAGTTCATTTGTCCTGCCAATAATTCATATCAATTGCCATAAGTGGATTTTTAATCGCTACATTTTCCTCTCTGACTCCTGATACAATTTTGCTTTATCTCATATTTTAGCGCAAATAACAGAACATAGAAATTGTTAAGATATACATTGCTAAAGTAAAACAGAAAACAGTCCTTGCAATAGACTGGATGCATGTCAGACCTCCAGGGCAGAATCATAGAAGAAGGTTCGCTCCATGACGGAGTACACATCATAGAGCTTGCCAATTAATACACAAAAACAGTGCTTGATTTATGGATGTTCAGTACGTGCAGATTCTTTGCACTTCCCTCCCTCCTTACAGCCAGCCTGGTACTGGGTGATATTAATTTCCCCTTGCAGCCACTATATGTTTTAATTAAAGATGGCAAATAAATCTTAATAGATGAATTGATGAGTAGACGCTGGCTGGGTATGTAATCGGAGGGTGCTTAGAGAGCAGAGATTTTTCAGATAACATGCTTATGACACAAACACTCGGGAAATCAAGCAGCCATCCCATCTACAGGTACTTCTGTAAAAAAAAACATTCTCTTAAATATTTAAGAAGTCAGATCAGTATGCGTGATTCCAGGCAGGGCTGCACAGAATGAAGGAAAGACGGCTACTCTCCCAGACAAAGTAGTTTCCACTGGAATCCCAATAGTTTTATTTCTGCACTAAAGGGAATGTTCATCATTGCAAACCAATTTTTATTCATTGTTTCACTGCACCTAAAATGAAGAATACATACATTTGGTAGGTTAGCAAGATGTAAGGGACAGACGGAAGGATTCAGACTACACAGGGTTTGTTTGGGATCTGAAACCATGGAGACATAGGTCTGCATAGGAGCTGTAGATACAAAAAATTGTAGGATATTTTAAATTGAGAATTTGTACCCAATTGCTTAATTTTTTTTTACAAAAACAATGTAAATGTAATGTTGACTATATTTACATTTCTATATAAATCTGTCCTCTTTATAGACCAGGTTTAATGATGTATTAAGACATACAAGGGGCGATTTATTTAAATTGGTGTGTCCTCGGAGCAGTTGCAACCAAAAGTTGCATATCATGGCAATAGAAATAAGTAAATTTTGTCCATCTGCAAGGGTCATTTGCATCTAGAGGCAATGAACTTACTACAGGGCTAAACTAAATGACGTGCCGATATTACGAGTGCCGATCGACGTGCTATATTATTAATCGGCGCTCATTTACTCCAGTCACAAGGAGCAATGATCGGTAATGTATGGGGACGAACGATCGTTACTATCTTCGTCCATCACCATGCATTTGTATCATGTCAGCAGCGCACATCTCTGTTTACACGGAAAGATGTGCTGCTGACTAGCGACCATTTTATTGGCCGCATAAAAGAACCGATCAGCCGATGAACGAACGTTTGCTCGTTTATTGGCTGATCGTTGCCCTGTTTACACAAGGCAATGATGGTAAACAAGTGTTTATATGAAGTGTTCATCCGATCATTGGCCCATGTAAAATGGACTTAAATCATCTATCCTTCCATCCATCTATCATATACAGTGTATAATTTTCTACTGAAACTTATCTGTTAAAGGAACAGTGTCACCACAAAAAAAAATTTCATGTCAGTTTAATGTTAGTGTTTTATTAAAAACGTTTTTATTTATTTGTGTGTTTGTGTGTTACTTTTTTCTATTTTTTCACTTTTTCTTCCCTATGGGGGCTGCCATTTTTTTTTCTATTTCTGTATGTGTCGATTAACGACACATACAGACATGGAATACGGCAGCCACAGTCCCATAGGGACTGCGAACGGGTCCTGTCCCATCCACTTCTGTGTACGCCGTCTGTGTGGGAACTGCGCATGTGCCGCTCCCACACAGTCCAATTTGAAATGCGCGCCGTCCGGCGCCATTTTCCTGTGGACCGGAAGTCGCGGCCGGACAGTAAGATTACTACTTCCGGTCGCGGCTTCCGGACTTGTGCACTTGGGCCAGCGGCAGCAGATGGAGCGGACGGGCCGGAGGGAGCCGCGGCGGCAGGAGCAGGTAAAAAATTTCTATGTATGTTCGTGTTTGTGTGTGTTTACTACTGTATGTAAACCTACTACACTGTGTGTTAGCTCAAAAAATGGCGACACACAGTGTAGGAGGTTAGACCGTTCAATCCCCTCGTTTATCCCGGCACTAGCCAGGATAAAGGAGGGGGGGATTCTCAGAGCTCACTAGAGCGAGTGCTTTTTTCCCAATTTTGCAGCAAAAAGCAATGTGGTTGCTTTACCACATGCAATGCTGCAATTTTGGGAATAGCTCCATCTAGTGACCAGCAATGGGAAATATTATAAATTAGAATCTAATTTATAATATTTCCTGACTCGTGAAAAAAATAAAAAAAATTTGAACAATGTTTAATCACCTACACACTAAATGTTTAATAAAAAATAAAAAAACATGTTTTGCTGGCAACACATTCCCTTTAAGTTCCAGTAAGACACATCAGTGTGGTGAGCTGTCCAGTCCTGAATCTCACTGATCAGCGCTGCTCTTCATCATATGCTGGTATTCCATCATACTAATGAGAGATTTCCTATACCATATCCTGAAGCAATTACTGAATGGTAGCATTACAATTTAGTATTAAAAGAATATTCTGTTTAGTGATTTAAAAGGAAGTATACTAAGCATATGGCAGAATAACTCATAATTATCAATATTAAATTGTTTGCTCCCTCAAATGGTAAATTATTTCGCAGCATTCTTTATTACATTTGATTTAAGCCATTGTTTGATAATAAATATATATTCCAAAAGTGAAACTCACATATTAAATAGATTCATAACACACAGTGTGATCTATATCCAGCATTTTTTTTCTTTAAATGTTGAAGGTTATGGCTAACAGTTAATGAAAACCCAAATTTGGTCTCTCAGCAAATTAGAATATTAGGTAAAAGTTCAAGATTGTAAACTCATTGTGTCACACTCTAATCGACACAAGCCTTTAAATGATCCAACAGTCTGGTTCAGTAGGCTACACAATCATGGGGGAGACTGCTGACTTGACAGTTGTCCAGAAGACAGTCATTGACCTCCTCCACAAGGAGGGTAAGCAACAAAAGGACATTGCTAAAGAAGCTGGCTGTTCACAGAGTGCTATATCCAAGCATATTAATGGAAAGTTGAGAGGAAGGAAAAAGTGTGGTAGAAAAAGGTGCACAAGCAACAGGGATAACCGAAGCCTTGAGGGAATTGAAAGGAAGAAAGGGCCATTCAAGAATCTGGGAAAAATTTGCAAGGAGTGGACTGCGGCTGGAGTCAGTGCTTCAAGTGCCACATCACACAGACGTATCCAGGACATGGGCTACGATGTCGCATTCCTTGAGACAACGTCAGAAGTGTCTTACCTGGGCTAAGGAGAAAAGGGACTGGTCTGTTACTCAGTGTCCAAAGTACTGTTTTCAGATGATAGTCAATTTTGCATTTCATTTGGAAATCAAGGTCCCAGAGTCTGGAGGAAGAGTGGAGAGGCATCAATCCAAGTTGCTTGCGGTCCAGTGTGTAGTTTCCACAGTCAGTGATGGTTTGGGGAGTCATGTCATCTGCTGGTGTTGGTCCACTGTTTTATATAAAAGTCCAGAGTCAGCGCAGCGTCTAGCAGGAAATTTAGGAGCACTTCATGCTTCCCTCTGCTGACAAGCTTTATGGAGATGCTGATTTAATTTTCCAGCAGGACGTGGCACCTGCCCACACTGCCAAAAGTACCAATACCTGGTGTAATAACCACAGTATCACTGCCCTTGATTGGCCAGCAAACTCACCTGACCTAAACCCCATAGAGAATCTATGGAGTATTGTCAAGAGGAAGATGAGACACCAGACCCAACAATGCAGACGAGCTGAAGGCCGCTATCAAAGTAACCTGGGCTTCCATAACACCTCAGCAGTGCCACAGGCTGATCGCCCCCATGCCACGCCGCATCCATAACACCTCAGCTGTGCCACAGGCTGATAACCTCCATGCCACGCCGCATTGATGCAGTAATTCATGCAAGAGGAGCCCCGACCAAGTATTGAAGGCATATACTGGACATACTTTTCAGTAGGCCAACATTTCTGTATTAAAAATAATTTTTGAAATTGGGCTTATATAATATTCTAATTTTCTGAGGGACTAAATTCTGGGTTTTCATTAACTGTTACCATAATCATCAACATTAAAATAAAAAAAAAGCTGGAAATAGGTCACTGTGTGTAATGAACCTATGAGTTTCACTTCTTGAATTGAATTACTGAAATAAAATTAACTTTTTGATGATATTCTAATTAATTGGGAAAGACATATATATATATATATATATATATATATATATATATATATAAATAAATGTAGGCCCACCTTAAATAAACTAACCAGAAATTCAGATGCAAAACATATTCTTTAATTATGATATGAGAAACCGATACATATTAAGCATTTAGACAAAGTACGCTTTCGGACTACTCCGGGTACTTCATCGGGCACGGATAGTTACAATTTACATAGCAAACTGTTTATGCAATCAGAATAGTCCACGACACACAGGGTCAACATACAAAGTTGCAAACATAACCCCCCCCCCCTACATATGGTCAAAGTGATACATTTAACACATCATGTTTGCCATTCAGTTAACATAATAAAATGTAAACATTTTGTTATATCCTCAAATCAGAGATAGGTGAAATATAGAGGCTTCATGAAATATGCAGAAAATGCACTTTTGTCAATCCAGGTCATTGTCACACAATTCCAGATTCCCAAGTAGAGTCATGTATACTGTCCCCCTAAAAAAAGGAATAGGACATAAATCATTACACGAACAATTGTATATCTAAGTTGCGATTTAGCCCATTTGGCCATAGGTAATTATCCAAAACACCTCCCTTTGTTTGAAGCGCTTATGCCCTTGGTAAGCTTGCTTAACTTCTTCCAGTACTTATAACCTTATTTGACTGGGTGAATATCTCCCATCGATAAAGTGTGAGGTACTGGTAATTCACATTGTATTGTGAAGACCGGGGATTTGCTGGGAGATACGGTACTTGATTTTTTTGACCGTCTCTCCCTCATAATACATCCGCACGGACATTTCAGTAAACACAGAACATACATAGAATTGCATTTAAAACATGACCTCAGTATTTGGAACTTTGTACTTTGACCCTGTATACCGTGGGCTACTCTGGTTTGCATAAATAGTTTACTATGTGAATTGTAATTATCCATGCCTAATAAAAGACCTGCTTGCATTGTCTAAATGCTTAATATGTATCTGTTTGCTTATATGATACATTAATGAAAATGTTTTGCATCTGAAGTGCTGTGGAGTATTGATTTATTCTACTTTGTATATTGGTCGGAGAGGACCGTCCATCCAGATGCCACGTGCACTGGCTTTTACCTTCTAAGGCCTCATTTACACGAACGTAATATACGCGCGTGCGACGCGCGTGCTTTGCACGCATGTCGTACGCACCTATATTAGTCAATGGGGCAGTTTAGACGATGCGTGAATTGCGCTCAGCGCGTGTGCGCAGAAAAAAACTCACGACATGTTCTATAATCGTGCGTTTTTCGCGCACTCACGCACCCATTGAAGTCAATGGGTGCGTGAAAACCACGCATGCCGCACGGAAGCACTTCCGTGCGAACTGCGTGATTCGCGCAAGAGCTGTCAAACTCCTGAATGTAAACAGAAAAGCACCACGTGCTTTTCTGTTTACAAACATCCAAACGGAGTGTCAAATTCGAGATGAGCGCACCGAACTTCACCGGGTTCGGCCAAACTCGTTTTGACCGAAACCGGTAAAAAATGTTCGGGTACGCGACGTCAGGAGACAGTCACTGTCCACGGTGCTGAAAGCGTTAAACTGGTTCAGCACCATGGACAGTGACTTCCGCTCCGAAAATCCATGAACCTGTAAAAAAAAAAAGACGTTCTGACTTACCGATAACTCCGGTCCGACCTCCCGGGATGACAGTTCAGTCCAAGTGACAGCTGCAGCCAATCACAGGCCAAGCACAGGCTGCAGCCAATCACAGGCTGCAGCGGTCTCATGGACTGCGGCGTCATCCTGGGAGGTGGGGCCGGATGACAAGAGAGGGACGCGTCACCAAGGCAACGGCCGGGAGCCCAGACTGGGGGAAGCAGGAAGTTCTTGGTAAGTCTGAAAGTCTTTTTTTATTCACAGGTTGGTGTATATTGTGTTCGGCATTCACTGTCGAGGGTGCTGAAAGAATTACTGCCGATCAGTTAGCTCTTTCAGCACCTTGGACAGTGACGGGCGTCGACTAGCCTCATCTCTATGATGGCGGCTGCGCGAAAATCACGCAGCCGCGCATCATACACGGATGACACACGGAGCTGCCAAGTGCCTTTTGCGCGCGCAAAACGCAGCGTTTTTTGCGCGCGCAAAACGCACACGCTCGTGTAAATCAGGCCTAAGGGTAAGTTCACACCTAAATACTGCCGATTTTGTTGTCGAAAATCCGCAGCATATTACAGTAGCAGCAGAGTGGATGAGATTTGGAGAAATCTTATCCACATGCTGCATAAATGATAAGCAAAAAAAACGCTCAGAAATTGACCTACGGTGTGTTTTTTTAATCGGCAGCTTGTCAATTGTATTTACGTAATCGCTGCTTTATTGTTGCGGGTTTTCACCATTGAATTCAATGGGGAGTTAAAACCTGCAACAAATAGCAGATATATAAACTCGAGAAAAAAAAGAGTCCAAAGTATCCAAATGTTTAAAGAAGTACAAAATCTTTATTGAACAACACATAGGAATCTAAAATACAATATTTAACTGGATCATCAAATGGAAGTACATTTTAATAAAAATTGGATACAGGTAATGCATGACATAGATAAAATTTAATACAAATAGTGTATAGTATAGAAAGATCACTCTTAGAAACATACTCATGTGAGTAAATATAAGTCAGGATAGAAAGACAAAGAAAAAGTGAGAGTGAGATGTAAATAATCACAGTTCCTGTCTAATAAATATGAAGAGAGTCCTAGTTTTCACTACAACCTAACAAAGTCATAGTCAGATGCTTACCCATATTCAGTGGTGTAGTGGTATGACCCAGTGGATAAAGTGATGCCCCAACGCGCATTTCATTGTAGGTGGTTGAGATTTTATATCCCACCCTATACTGTTGTGTCCTGTGAGACTTCTTTTGTTTAATTAAACAAATAGCAGATGTTGCAATTTTTGAGGCGGAAAAGCTGTGAAAAAAATCGAATGCTTACCCAGAATTCTGTGCTTCTTCATGCAGGCTGGCCTCCTGGGATGACATTTCATCCCATGTCACCGCTGCAGCCAATCACAGTCTGCAACAGTCACATGAGATGAAACATCATCCCAGGGCTGCAGTACGTCAGGATGTCGGAGGGATGCGTTGCCACGGTAAGTACATTTTTTTTTTTTCATTGCAGTATTTCCGCTGCGTAAAATTTCGGGGCGAAAAACTGCACATCACTTTGGTGCAGTTTTTCGGCCGGAATTCCATACGGGCAACAGTGTGGATGCACTGTGTACCTTTACGCATCGTATCGCCTTGTGTGAACGTAGCCTAACTCCCTACACACTAATACAGGTTGATTAAAAAATGATGGTGCAAAAGTAAAGGACTGTAGTTAAAGTAACATCAATGGTAAATGGCCAGTGACTGAAAATCAAAGCAAAACTGGCTTAGTTGCCCAAAGCAACCAATCACAGCACAGCTTTCATTTTCAAATGTTTTTACATAGTGTGACATAAGATGGTGACATCGAAGCAAGAAAACGTTTTTTTTGCGTGATGGCATTTGCAAGAACGGGGTCTGTTGTGACAGCACATGAAACTTTCAGAATACATTTGGTAAACGTGCTCCGCATACAAACGGCATTTCGCGTTGAGTTAAGCAAAGTCTGTGCCGCCCAAAGACATCGGAAGGGACAGTGAACAGGATTAGAGTGTACGAGCGTAGTCCTAGAAAGTCGACCAGACTGATTAGTATGGAACTACAGGTGCCACAAACCACGGTACAGAGTATCTTATGAAAATGTCTGCATTGTAAGCCATACAGATTACATCTTCTTCAGGAGATAAAACCAGACGACAAACCGAAACACTGTGACTTTTGCATTGACTTGCAGGGCCGATTGCGAGAGAACGAATTTGCTAACAGGGTGGTGTTCAGCGTTGAGGCCATGTTTCACCTCAGTGGGAAGGTCAATCACCACAATGTTAGAATTTAGGGCTCAGAAAAACCGTGTGCCCTTATCGAGCACATGAGGGACTCGCCCAAAGTAAACGTGTTCTGTGCAATGAGCAGGCGCAAAGTCTACAGATCTTTATTTGTTCCTGAGGATACGTTCACTGACCACTCCTACCTGGACATAGTAAAGGAATGGCTTATCCCACAGATAGACTACGTTTGGCAGATCTTCCTCTATTAGCAGGACGGTGCACCTCCACATTTCCATTTGGATGTTCGCCAATAACGGAACATTGAATCGTCCACGACGGAAACATCGAATCACCAATGTTGAACTGACCTCCACGATAGCCACATCTAACACCCAGTGACTTCTTGACTTCACCTGAGGCAACTCTCCACTGAAACAGTGGAGTCCATATCCTCGGATATGTTTGCAAGCGTCTGGACAGATCGCCCAGACATCTGCCGTTTCACCAATGGAAATCACTTTGAACATTTGTAGTGTATAAATAAAACTGGGATAGGAAGTGTGTCTTTTCATGTTAATACATTTGTGTTATGAGTACCGAGGCTATCATTTTGCACCATCCTTTTTGAATCACCCTGTATATTCCCAGACATAACATTATTATCAAAGTCACTGACTTTAGCTGCAGGACTGGTCTTATAATAAACATGCCTTGTCAGTGGATTCCCAGCCATATGGCAGAAAATAAGAAGTCTTGTTTATTACTATTTAAGTGTTCCTACGGATAAGGCATTAGCAAAACAAAATGTTAGGGAATTTCCATTCTGCAATTCTCCCTATAAATATTCTTCATTCTTCTAGCCTTTCCATTGCAAATACGTTTCTTGACGTTTCTTTCCATTGGCTTTACTGTATTTTGGTCTTGCCATACTTCTCACCAGTTAGGATTTACTCTGCATACCTATTAGCCCTCTATTTGGGTTTTTTGACTACTGCTATTCAGCTATATCTCTCGTATTTATGATGTGGTAGGGAATGGGATGTATTTATGGTGTGGTAGGGAATGGGATGTCATTTTTGAGATGGGTTGTCTTTGTTTACCTCTGGGTATAATTACATATATACCGTACTGATGCTGCTCTCTGTGTATGACCTGTTTTATTTAGTGCATTTACTTACATTTTTGTGATACCATGTATTGTTGTTATTTATTATCAATAAAGATTTCTATATTTGATGATACGTGGTAGTTATATATTCATACATTACAATGGGGTGCTATGTTCCTTGTGCTTTTGTGCTTTTAGGTTGTATTTTTAGGAAGCAGATCGTGGTAGATCCTCATATGGGCGGTTTGGGCGGCTGCCCGGGGGCCCAAGGCTCCCCAGGGGGCCCCTTGGCCACCCGAACCACACAAAACTATGTAGGTCTGCTGCTGGCTGCATTCTTGCGGTCATCGGTCCAACCTTCTGATGAAGAGATGGTACAAGGGGAAGTCAATTGCAGGGGCAATTTAGGCCAGGGAACAGGTGGTGCATCACTCTCCCACTGTGTAAGGTGCCACACAGCACATCAACTGTAGATAGCAGACTGTCAGAGATAATGATGGGCAGGTGCTGGAGTCACCCTCCCTTACAGTCTGCTCCTCTGCGCTACTGTGCACTGTCTCACCTGTCTACACCTCCAGCAGCTGCTTGATAATGGCAAGACTGCAACTGGGAGGTGAAGGACCTGTAGTGACATCAAAGTCACATGATTAAGGTCCTGTAGGCTGTAGCCAAGCACCGCAAAGGAAGAGGCTCTGGTAAGTGTGGTGTGTATATAGTAAACATAGTGTCTATATAGTGTGTGGTGTGTATAACGTAAGTCTATATAGTATGTGGCATGTGTGTATAGTGTATATAGTTTAAGTCTGCGGTGCCACTTTGTTTCTGATTGTCTTTCCTCTGTCTGCCGAGCAAGCGGGGTTCGGGCACAATAGAAAAACCTATGGGTCTGTACACCGTTCCGAGGAAAGACAATCAGAAATTAAGTGGAACAGTGCTCACCGGAGCCCTTCTGCCACTTTGTTTTAGCGATCATTGGGGGTCTCATTGCTCGGACCCCACTGATCCAAACTTCTGACATATCACTATGACATGCCAAAAGTTTAGTTACCCCTTGGGGACTAAATTTATTGGTCTAAGTTAATGTATGGGCCTGAGGTCTTAATTTGCTTAGGGGGTTAGACTGGGGTATAAAACAATCTCGGGTGTTTAGACTCTGAATTTTTGTGTTGCTATAGACGTTGAAAATGGCTGCAGAATCAAGGGGCAAAGATTTCTCATCAGGAAACTTCAGTCATCAAGAGAAGTTGCCATAACGGCCTGTATCAGATGGAGAAGAGAAGAAAAAGAGAACAACTCCCACCAGAGAAGACATGACTTGTGAGTCACTGGATTTAGAGAGAATCTGTCACCTCTCCTGACATGTCTGTTACAAGAAATCCTTGTATTCTATAAAAGTCTTTGTGTACCCAGGACTAACAGACAAATGTGTGTTACCATTCCCATTGTCAACAGGATGTGACCCTACTGAGATACTATCAGCGATGTTTAGAGACTGTCAGTATCTAGAGAAAAGGTCCTTTGACAAGTGAATCGTAACACTCATTTGTCAATGCTCACACAGAAAGGTGGTGTTGAATATAGACACAGTGTGGCAGGGTGGTGGTGGAGAGGGGAACCCAAGCTTAGGGAACAGCCTAGGGCCTATGGTCTACTTAATCCGCCACTGGAAGCAGACTGTTAGCAAACTGATGAAATTAGATTATCAAGGTAAAAAACGTCCTGGCAAACCCTGATGTGATGAAGATATGGACGTATATCCTTCCTTAACACAATAAATTATTCTGTAAATTAAGTGGCATTTTTTAATCCTGTTTATTAAACAAGGAACAGTCTGGTTGATCATCTTCTTTAAATCGGATTTCTCCTACTCCTAATGACTCACTATTATGTCCCCGTTTGCTTATTCATCACCTGTGTAGCACAAACATTAACCTTTTCAGGTCTGACAGTTTCCCTTGGACATAATATATAACACATAAAAAAATGAAAGCTGTATATTGCTGACCATTACAGTTAAAGGGGTTGTCTAGCAAGAGAAATCCCCCCACTCAATCTTCTATACAATGCAAAATAAGCAACATCGTAAATAACTTATTACTAATTTTCAAAAAACTACTGTTTCCCCGCTAGTTCCGCTGGTCACGGTTTGCCTATTGCCAAAACTCCTCTTCTTCCACTGACGTGGAGTGGCATTTGAACAAGGAGCCGCACGAGCAGAAGAGGCAAAATTTGGAGAGGGAGAATGATATTTAAAAAAAAAAAAAAGTATTTGGTGCATTTTGGGGGGCACAAATAATGCGTCAATTATGATTTTTAAAAATCCTATTTTGTCGGAAAACCCCTTTAATATTAAAGGGGTTTTTCAACAAAGTGATTTTGATATGATATGATTTTGTAATTATAATAACTTATACAATGAAACTTCATTAAAGAAACTTAGAAGATTATCTAATTTCTACAAAATATGAAAGTGAACAGCACAGTGACTCAGTGATTAACAGTGTTGCCTTGCAGCACTGGGGTTCTGGTTTCGAATTCAACATCTGCACAGAATTTGTATGTTCTCCCCATCTTTGTGTGGGTTTCAACCCCCACACTCTAAAAACATACTGACAGGTTACATGGCTTCCTAAGAAATTGTGTGTATCTGAGGGACACAGGTAAAGAGGCTGATGTGAGTGATGACAAGGTCTGTACAGTGCTGCAAAATATGTTGACACTATATAAGCTAAATAAATAAAAAGTAATCCTACTCAAATGCCATGTAGTGGCCAGACACGTGGAACCAATGGTCTAAACATACTTGGGGCGATTAACCCATTGGCGCACAACGCTGTTATAGTACTGCATGGGAAGGAGTACATTCCTGCAGCGTACAGGGACAATACATTCTGTTGAATATAAACTTACTTGGATCTTTATGTTCTGTTAGGAAAACCCTCATCATTAAAGGACATTTTTAATGTTTGAGAAAAATTTTTAATACAATATAGACTAAAAATGTCTTAGTCATTTAATGTTTTTATTTACGGATCTTGTATGTATTTTTGAACTCATTAACATCATCCTCATTGTAATAGGGGATTTTCTGGCTTTTTATTCCAGTAAAGAAGTGCAGACAATGTAGTTAATTCCAATGTGGGGTCAGTTTTTTTCCTCCTCCGTTACAAGGTTCCATGTGTGTGATCAGAAGCCTCTTGTTATCTTTCATCTATCAACGACCCCCTTTAGTCATTTGCTTCTTTATTCATCTTTACTAAAGCCAATTTCTTGCATCCTCTCTTATCACTAAGAGCTCATTTCCTCTTGTGGTTTACTACTTTCTTCATTTTTTTCTTCTCTCATCATGCATTTTCCTTCACATCTTACAAATGTAGGTCCCTTCTTCTTGGACAAGCAGTGTACAATACGATTAGATTCATCTAACCAATTTACACATTAAGTATCCCTATACTTGTCAGATTTTTATTTTGGCTTTTGAACAGCGAACAATAAATATGGCAACTATACATCATACAAGGAGGCAATAGACTGGACATTAACCTGAGTAGGATACATAACAAATGTATAAAATACATTAGAAGAATAGCATCATTTGAGTATAATAAGCATTCCAGAAAGCAGGGTGATTAGAACGCCAGTCATTGCCTCTAAATGTAGAATCCACCAATTATACCACATTCAAACAAGTGCGCCACATAACCCCACCTACCCACAAAACTAGACAATACTGAAGGATAATTTACACCGCAGTTACCGAAGTTTCCAATCACTTTGCCCAAATCTTCTCGAATTTATAAGGACGTTTTCTATTGAGATATTGTTTTTGGTACATAGGTATAGATTTGTTGATAAGTTGCAACAAATGCATAAAGCTCAGACATGTTGTAGCCTTCCAAGTCATGATCAAAATTTTTCTGGCACAGAATAGAGTAAAACTGAAGATTTTTTTATTTTAATATAATAACTTGAGACCATATCAATTTATAATACCCAAGGGACAGATCTGGGGGGTGAGGAGTCGAGGGTACTCAAAATGAACATGAAGGAAATCTATCACTTTCGTGCAGAAGGGTGAGACCTTAGGAAATAGCCATATACGGTGAAGATATGAGCCAACAGCGGAGTGGCATCAAATGCAAGAATCGGAAATAGACGCTTCCATTCTCTGAACCCTGACCGGAGTACAGTAAATCCGGTGCAGAAAAACGAGATTGTATCAGGAAGTCTCTTGCACTCACTACTGAATCAAAAAAGGAGAGCTCCACCTCCCTCCACTCCTCCTCTGCCAGATCAGGGATATCACCATGCCACTTAGCAAAAGCCCTGTCAAAGGGACTATGACAGGAGAGTGTAGAAAAACTGTGAGGGCCTTAGAAAGGCTTGGGAAACCAAGGAGATTTTCCAATTTAGAGAAACTTAGCTTGGGGGTTAAAGAGCCAAATTGAGCCACACAAGCATGTCTTAATTAAAGGTTATGAAAAAAGGTCTCTCTCGAGACCCCATAGTCCCAGAGACCCTCAAGGTCAGAAAAGGATACAAAACCAGTATTTGTAGAGTATAGTTGACCCAAGAATTTAAACTCTGCTCTGCCCACAAGCACCGCACCCGGGAGAGACTCCACATTATACAGACATGGTTTACACCATAGTTGGGTACTGGGTGAATATAATGTAGCAGCAGAGTCCTGTAACATAACATGTGCAGTCCTCCAGGCTCGGGCAACAGTCTGGAGTGGAAAAAGTGCCAAGCAAGGAAATTGAAATCTATATAAAAGATTCAGAACTTCATATGAACGCATTAGTGCTCCCGAAAGAGCATTAGCTGCATTGCTTCGATCAATATTGATCCACCAGTGTCCGAATACAAGTTGGGAGACCAGGTAATACAAGTAAAGATTAGGCGCCGCTATTCCACTCGAGATTTTTAGGGGCTTGTAGTAGGTTGAGACTAAGTCTAGGAGAACGGCCTTGCCAATAGAATGTCTGAAGGATACCATCCAACTGCCTGAAGAAGTTTTTAGGTAATACTATTGGGCAGGCATGTAATAAGTAGAGGAACCTAGGGAGATAAATCATTTTAAACAGATGAATTTTGCCATATAGGGAAATGGGGAGACATTTCCAGGAGTTCAGTTTTCTATCAGTTAAGGCCACCAAGGGAGTTAAGTTCACTAAGTCTCAGGAGATTGAGAGAAACTCGAGTCCCTAAGTACATAAACGGAGAGACTATTTGTAAGAGGTCCGCGAGGTTCTGCCGGAAGTGATAAGAAGAAGAGGAAAGAGGAAACATATCTGATATGGACCAGTTCACTGATAAACCTGAAAAGGCACCAAACATGTCAACAAGATGTAAAAGGGAAGCCAGGGAAGGACCATCATATACCAAACATACCAGTGCATCATCCGCGTACAAAGACAGCTTTTAAATTAAGGAACCCCTAGGGATACCACATATGGAGGAAGATTGGTGTATGGCTAGTGCAAGAGGTTCTATAGTTAGGGCAAACAACAGTAGAGATAAAAGAGAAAGAGTCAAAAATGTCTATATTTGTTCTCACCTGAGAACTGTGAGCCTCGTACAATAATCGAACCAAGAAACCTAGGTCCAAAGTTTAACCGAGACAAGGGCAACCAGAAGTATTGCCATTCAACTTGAATGTCGAATAATTTACATGTGTCAAGGGAGAAAACAAAACCGGTGGAGGTATCCTGTTGTGCAGCAGCAATATTTAGGAACAACCTTTCCAGGCATAAAGCCTCTCTGATCAGGATATATAAGGGACAATATAATCCGATTTAGTCCTGTTGCAAGTATCTTAGCTAGGATATTGATATCTGAGTTTGGGAGCAAAATGGGATGATAAGAATCAGGAAGAGTTGGGTCCTTCCCTGGCTACAGCAACACCACAATAAGAGCTTCACTCATGGAGGCGGGCAAAAGACCCATCTCAAGAGCACTAGAGCACATTTCCTGAAGTCTAGGCACCAAAGTATCATAGTTTTATACCATTCCCCCCCCCCCCAAACCGTCTAGTCCTGGCGTCCTGCCCAATGCCAGAGACATTATAGCATCTACTATGTCACAGTCTGTAAGTGGACCATCTAGCTCAGCTGCCTGTGCAGAGGTCAACCGCCATAAAGGGAGTTTATCTCAAAAGAGCTCAATTTCCCGAGAAGGAATAGAGCTATATAAAGAAATATAGAAATTGCTGAAAACTCTATTCATATCTTTAAGGGTGATATACATAATTCCCTCTGGGGATAAAAAACATGGGATAGAGACACAGGGTCACTCAGAACGCGACAAATATGACAAAAACTTACCATTCTTATCTCCAAATTCGAATATTGATGCCTCAGTGAACAACATACGCTTCTTAGTCTGTTCCGTAAGCAAGGTGAACAGGACCCTTTGAACCCGTGCCCATCTGCTCTTGGAGTTAGGTTGGGGGTCTGCAAGATATTCTTGTTCAGCCTTTTGGACCTCGTCCGTTAGGAATGTCTATTTTTTTCTTAAGTACACAGCTAAGCTTTGCTACCCCAGCTATGAACGCACCTCTAACAGTGGCTGTATGGGCATCCCATCTAATTAGTGGGTCAGGATGAGTAGAATTATTTTCCCAATACTCTGCATGTGAAGCTGAAACTACAGAGGAGACCTCAGGAGAGGTCAACCACGCTGGGTGTAATCTCCAGACTTTGGAGTCAAAAGAAGGTCTGGCCAGGAAGGTTAAAAACAGAGCAGAGTGATCTGTTATACCTCTGGGGGTGAAAGCAATAGATGTAGTTGCTGGTAGAAGATCTGGAGACACCATAGCAAGGTCAAATCTAGAGAGCGTTTTTTGAGCAGAGGAACAACAGGAGTAAGATTTCTCAGTGGGAAATTTCCAGCACCAAACATCAGTAAGAAGGAGCGCAGAGGACCATGAATTGAGGTGTACAGAGTCTGGGTCTGGACCACCTGTACAGTCCTCCGAGGCATCAGATACTGCATTGAAGTACCCTACGCATAGAATGGAACCCAACGGAAAACCTGATGGCTTACCAGCCTCCAATTTTAACAGAGCTGGATGCAATGGGGGAGAAATATATAGATTAATTATAGAAAATACAGAGCCATGCAATGAGCAATGTGCAATAACGTAATGGTAACAGGTCACCTGTAACACCTCCAAGGGTACACTCTAGGATAAAAGGAGTAAAACTCTGCAGGAATAATTAGAGTAGAAAGAGTGGTATCTTCTCGCTATCCAGGCTCGTTTAAGGGCCAGTATTTTTTGTCCAGTCAAGTATCTCTTGTAAGCAGATTATATGTGGAGTATGTTTCTTCACAAAATTAAAGACAAGGGCTCTTTTAAACTTGGAGTTAAGAGCACAGACATTCCAGCTCAAGACCTTTATGGGTGCCATCTGTCATCTGGAGTGCAAAAGGTAGCCGGAGACCAATCATGACCATAATATTGGAGGGGGGAGGGAGAGGCACACTCAGTCACACATATACACCCACATCCAAACAATATGAAACATAATTCCAAGTAAAAAAGACGAGAAGAACACCCCTGTCAAACACTAAAATAGGCCTGACCTATACCCACTAACTAAATAACAAGTTATAGAACAGTGGTCCCTGACTAAGCGAAAATCTAACACATCAGCCCAGTCCCGAGACCTGACTCCCAAAACAGATATACATTCCTGAGCAAATGAAAAAGTATAGGCTAATGATATGCCCATGCACAGCACATTCAGTGTAATCGGGGGGGGGGGGGGGGCTCGCTCCTCCAGGTACCCGTGGCGCAGCGTCCACCCAGGTCGAAGCCTCTGTAGGAGGGCGAAAGAATCTAGAGGTACGGTATGACCGTCCACCAACCTTCTCTCTGAGCTTTCAGTGAACGGAGCACGCTGCTTTCGTATATTAACAGAGAGGCCCAGATAGAAAGAAACACGTTTATTATTGTAGAAGATATCTCCCTTTTTCTTTGCCAACTGTAAGATGATGCCCCTATCCCTGAAGTGCGGCAGACGGGCAAGCAACGGTCTAGGGTGGTCGCTAGGAAGATCAGGGTGGCAGTGACCCGGTAAGCCCATTCAATAGTGAAAAATTTAAAAAGACATTGACATTCATAATTTCCTTAAGCCACCCTTCCAAGAAGACCACAGGATCTGAGCCCTCCGATTTTTCAGTCAGCCCAACTATGCATCTTAGACGGTTCTCAAAGTCATCAGCTCGCTCCACTGAGGCCTCTACTTGTCTCCTTAAGTCAGCAACCTGGGCAGGGATAGGGTGTATGATATCCTCCACCTCAGAAATCCTGCGCTCAGCATCAGTTGTGCGTTCCCACACTTTTTGCAGAATAACAAAGTCTACGCATTTCGGCAACTTTAGTAACTAATATTTGATTGCCATGAGGGAATTGCAGTCGGCAGTTCTGAGAATTTAGCATCCATATGAGATGTGGGGCCATGGTGGTGCTGCGGAGACGGTGATCATGGAGGTCTCAGTGATCCACCAAATAATGGCAAGGAGTCCGAAGAGGCCGCCATAGGTAGAGGCTGCGGCCTAGAAAATTGCTCAAGCTTCTTTACAGCACTAGCCTGTATTCTAGTTAGGTTAGCCGATGAGGTATTATCATCCAATACATCCAAGGATTGAAAAGGAGGGTCCTCCACCGCAGATTCACCATCAGATGGAGGTCTAGAGCTCCCAGGCAGGGATTTGCCTTTTCCCCTTCTCCTATTGCCCCCATGTATATGTGGAAACATATCGGCGCATTCACCTTGTATCGAGGTATACCACCGTTGTAGGCAAATAGGGGGGGGGGGAGGAGTTAGATATTGAAGTATATTGGAACTTGTGCACAAGTCCAAGGTATGGAGGAGAAACAATATTAGTGTAGGCAATCTGGTAAGGGCCCACACAGTCAGTGTCAGAGAGCACCACAAGTCCCAGGAGCTCCATCACGGCACAGCGGGTGGGAGGACGGGGGTGTTACTATCTGCAGACCAAATCGGTAATGCACACCAGGGCACCTACCTCAATGTACCCTGCGGGTGTGTAGAAGGGAGCCGCAAGTCAGGGGACCCCAAGTAACGGCCGCCTCGGTCGGCTGTGATAAGTGCTCTCACCGCTGGAGAGCACAAAACAGGCAGGGCAGGTTCCAAACAGGAAAATATCCAGGGAGTCAGGTGCAGAGAAGATTCCTACCATCCCCCCAGCCAGGTGAGAACTCAAAGATGCAGGATGGGAATGAGATGTTCAGGGAGGTGAGTCAGGTAGGTTGGGAGCTCCGCAAAGCACGTCTACGCAGGCAGACATCCGGCCACGCCCCCATCCCCTATACCTATCTTTAACAGGGGCATGTGCAGGATGTGTAGCAGCGAATAGGCCCAGAAGACAAGGGGGCCACTACCATCTAAAAAAAATAATAATAATACCTTCTAATGTCTACTAGAGTAAGGGCCCTTTTATACTGGCCACTTATAGGGCAAACAAGCGCTCACAGAACGCTCGTTCCCGATAATTGCCCTGTGTAAACAGGACAACGATCAGCCAATGAACGAGCAATGATCGTTTTGGCGTTTTAAATGCCTTAAATATTATTGTTGCCTGCAGCACATCTCCCTGTGTAGTAACGAGCGCTCGTCCTCATATATAGGAGCAAAAGAGCACCGATCAACGAGCTGTCTCGTTGATTGACGCTCGTTTACACGGCCCACGTCAGACATGTAAAAGAACCCTTAGGGTCATTTTACACCGGTTAATTATCGGGCAAACGAGCGTTCACAATAATTGCCCTGTGTAAATAGGGCAAAGATCAGCCGATGAAGGAACAAACGCTCGTTCATTGGCTGATTGTATCGTTTTAAACGGCCAAAATATTATCGTTGTCAGCAGCACATCTCCCTTTGTAAACAGGGAGACGCGCTGCCGACATGATAGAAATTTATGGGGACGAGAGAGCTTAGTAACAAGTGCTCGTCCCAATACTAACTCCTTGAGAAAGGAGGAAATGAGCGCCCATTAACAAGCAGTCTTGTTGATTGGCACTTGTTTACCTCCAAGACTCACAATAAAGGCTCATGCACATGTGTTGTACGCGTCCTGAAAAAGCAGTCCATAATATCCCAGGGGCCCATTCTGTACCTCCATGTGCCTTCTTCTTTCATACGGAGTCTTAGGGAAACGAACTCAAAGCATCCTCCGGCATAGGCTGCCATAGGGTTGGTTCACACAGCCTATTTTGAGCCGTTCTTCAGGCCGTAAACACCCTGAAAAATGGCTAAAAATACGGAGCCTGAACGCCTCCTAACATCTGCCCATTGATTTGGCGTTTCGTTCCGACGGGACGTCTTTTTACGCGGCCATTTGTAATAGCGCTGTGGAAAAAACCGCCCCATAAAAAGAAGTGCATGTCACTTCTTCAGCCGTTTTTGGAGCCGTTTTTAATTGTGTCAATAGAAAAATGACCCCCAAAATGGCCGTAAAAAGCGCATCAAAAAACGCTCGATGCATTAAAAAACGGGTGAAAATCAGAGGCTGTTTTCCCTTGAAAACAGCTCCGTATTATACGTCCGTTTTTTTGTTTGCCGTGTGAACATACCCTTACAGATTATATTCTATGGAGCCATACAGGGGTACACTGAGGAACCAAGGGCATATATTGCGGGTATAAATTGCAGTCCACGTGCCTTTTATATTGTGTACCGCTGCTGTTTTTATCTGCCACTTTAATTTATAAATCCGCAAAGATTATTTCTATCATTAAAAACCGTGGCAGATGTCAATCACATGTTACACCAAGATACAAGGGGCTCGTGGCATGGGATTTCTCCAGTGTGCTGCACTCAATAAATGGATTTAAGTGAAATCATTGTAATTAACAAAGTGATGGCACAGCATGGTATCCAGTTTTGGTTGGCAATCCTTTGCTTTTTTTAAACAGCAGTAGGCACTTTAGTGGCGTTTAAAAACTGTGTTTTAACATATGATCAATTTCAAAACAACTCTAAAACCACAATTGGGCACCTGACACTAAAAATTGGTTTTGCCACAGATTTCTAGCTATAGTAGCGTGGCAGCTCCCTTTCTAGGGCCAGTTTCACATGCCCGTAATATGCCCCCACCCCAATTGTTTTACTGAATGAAACCTAATAACCATATAGTTCTATTTCCTCATATACTCCTACAATGTTACTATGTGACAGCACTCGGAATGTTAAACTGTTGCAGCTGCCAACCTTGTCATATGTGCTAATAGAAGGATGCTGGGAAATGGTTATAAAAGTATGTAATATTTAGTAAAAAGTCCAGTATTAGTATAAAAACTACAGTTCATCAACTTCTATCGCATGGAACAAAGAAAATATGGGTATAAAGAGGAGTAACTGGGAATGATTGGGCTCTATAGCAAAATCATACTGTTACCTTATGGTTCTCTAAACTCCCGGTCACAAAATATACTCATATACAAAACAATGACGTACAAATATCTAACATATGTATCTC